>NC_072491.1:9427500-9725000 GCF_027574615.1 Eptesicus fuscus
CATTCAGTGATGTACTTGGGTAACTTGAAATTAGCCTTCCTGGGTGCATTTACACTAAGGAACTTGCAAATACAACAAAACGTGGCTTTTTCTTCCTAAAAGCTGATTGTGAAACATTTACCGGCATGCCACGTGTGTTACCATCCGACCACCCTGAATATTCCCAGCAAGGCAAAACTCCCCTTGCATGCAGGGCTGCCCTGCTTATTCTCCCTGCAGCTTTGTTTGAGCGACCAGCGTCCTGGCATATTGTATGATTGCCCACTCAATTTTTCAAAGTGTTTTTTCCTCTCTCCCTGCCCCCCCCCCCCAAGTTGCCTTGCCATGTGATTGTATTTGGAATTGTCCCCCAGCAGAAAGACAGGAATAAGCCACTTGATACTGATGTTGCCCTTCCAACCTGGTTCCAGGGGGAGTAATGAATAGTTGCCATCCAGTTTAATGGGCTTAAGTTAATGATTTGATTTTTCTCTAGAAAAGATGAAATCTGAGATGGTATATGTCAGCATTTGACTGTTGAACAGCACAGGGATTAGGGGTGCAGACCTCTATGCAGTGGGAAATCCTCTATAATTTTTTGGCAGCTTTTGGTGAAGATGGTGGAGAAGGTAAATGTTGTACTTGCACCCTCCCGTGACAACTTCAGACTTACAACGAAACTGCAGAACCACCACCGTTGAGAACCACCTGAAGTCTAGCTGAACAGAAGGTCTGTAACTAAGGATATGTAGAAGTCACATGGACACTGGTAGGAAGGGCTGAGGTGTGGAATTGAGCAGGTTCCACTCAGCTGTGGAGGTTGCCCCTGAGTGAGGGGTCCCAGCCCCACACGAGACTCCCAACCCAGGGTTCCAGTGCGAGGAAGAGAGGTCCCCATAACTTCTGGTGGTGAAAACCAGAGCAGATTGCAGTTGAGTGAGAAGGAGGATTGCTGGAGTCCCAAGTGTTCTTAAAGGGCCCATGCACAGACTCACTTGCTGACAAACTCACTTGCCCTGAGCTCCAGTACTGGGCCAGCAGCTCAAAAAGCACCAGGGACATACGGAGGGGAATTGAATTGTCTGGCTCCAGGGCAAGGGTTGGAGGGGCAGCTTTTCCCCAGACAGAAATGCTGGCAGAAGCCATTGTTCCTTTACTGAGCCCTCCCACTATAGGCACAGGTGAGGGCCATATCAGAGTCTCCATCAACCTGGCTAACACTGTTTGCCCCATCCTGATGATTCCCTGAGACCCCACCCCACCCAATTTTTGGGCCCACCCAAGCTACTCCCAGTGGTTATTTCATACAAATAGCCTGTCTTGGCTTATGCTGTGAACTTTCTGAAAATCTTCCAAAGGTTCACAAACCTCAGACAAGCAACATCTCGCCTCAGTGTGCCCCGTACCTCTTGCTATGTGGCCTCAGGACAGACTGTGGGCACCAGAGCCCTGCTGAAGTGAGTTCTGTTCCATAGGGTCAGCTTCTGCATAGCAGCTCGTCCCCTATAGTCATGGCTGGTCCTTGCAACCAATCGGCCTGGGGGTCAGTCTCTGCCATTGATGTGCCAATGGCAATCAAAGCTCAACTACGTGGAGCACCTGCTTGGGTAACCTGGGAGGCTTTACCACTGGGCCTCGCAAGACATCTACATAAGGCCATGCTACCAAGACTGGGAGAATGTAGCAACTCACCTAATACATAGAAACAAACTAAATTAGGAGACAAAGAAACATGTCCCAAATGAATGGATAAGAAAACAAGACCCCTACATATGCTATCTTAGTTCTTTTGAGAACTAAGTTGTCTCAAAACTCCAGAAAATAACTAAACAAAATGGAGACAAGCAATCTATCAGATGCAGAATTTAAAATGCTGGTCATAAGGATGATCAACGAACCTAGAGGAAGAATAGGTCAACTCACTGAGAACTTCAGCAAACATATAGGAAACAAAAAGTGAAATAGAAAACAGAAAAAAGGACCAGTCAAAAATGAAGAGTACAACAACTGAAATGAAGAATACACTAGAGGGACTTAAGAGATGAAGCAGAGCATCAAAGCAGCAATTTAGAAGATAAGGTAATAGAAAACACCCGATTAGGACAGCAAAAAGCAGCAAGAATTTTTTAAAAAATGGGGCAGTTTAAGATGCTTCTGGGACAACATCATACTAATATTTGCATCATGGGGGGTGCGAGAGAGAGAGAGAGAGAGAGAGAGAGAGAGAGAGAGAGAGAGAGCAAGAATTTGAAAACCGATTTGAAAAAAATAATGACTGAAAACTCACCTAACTTGATGAAATAGACACATAAGTCCAGGAAGCACAGTGAATTCCAAACAAGATGAACCAAAAAAGGTCCACACCAAGACACATCATAATTAAAATGCCAAAGGTTAAAGGCAAAGGGTGAATATTAAAAACAGCAAGAGAAAAGCAGTTAGTTACCTACAAGGAAGTGCCCATAAGACGGTCAGCTGATTTCTCTACAGAAACTTTGCAGATCCAAAAGGATTGGCATAAAATATTTAAAGTGATGAAAAGTAAGGGTCTACAACCAATATTACTCTACCCAGCAAAACTATCATTTAGAATTGAAGGATAGATAAAAAGCTCCCAGATAAGAAAATGCTAAAGGAGTTCATCACCACCAAACCAGTGTTACAAGAAATATAAAAGGGATGACTTTAAGAAGAAAAGAAAAAGATTAAAAAATATGAATAATAAAATGTCAAAGCATACAGATCGATCAATAATTACTTTAAATGCAAGTGGATTAAATGCTCCAGTCAAAAGACACAGGTGGCTGAATGGATAAGAAAACAAGACCCCTACATATGCTATCTATAAACCCTAGACTTAAAGAAGTAAATCTTTACTTTAGATTTAAAGAAGCAAACACTGAAAAGTAAAGGGATTAAACAGCTATTTCATGAAAATGGAAACAAACAGACAAAAAAGCTGGAGTAGCAATATTTACACCCGACAAAACTGTAAAACAAAGGCTATAACAAGAGACAAAGGAAGGACCCAGCAATGAGAATGTAAAATAATATATCAATAGTATTGCGATAACTATGTAGGATGCCAGATTTATCAGAGTGATAACTTCATAAGTTATATAAATGTCTATTTGCTGGTCTGTATACTTGAAACTCATACAATATTGTATGCCAACTGTAAATGAAAAGTAAGAAAATTATTAAAAAAGAAAGATCTTCCTCTATAACTTTGACTCCTTCCAAACATAGTTGTTCTTTGATGTCCTCAGGGGTTTTGTTCCAGGACCCCCTCAGATACCAAAATTTGTGGATGCTCCAGTTTCCAAATATAAAATGGCGAGGTAGGTCAATGTACAGAGTTGGCTCTTTGTATCTGCAGACTCCCAAACCCGGATGGAAAACAGTACAAATGTTTATTGAAAAAAAAAAAAATCCCCATTTAAGTGGACTTATTTGGTTCAAACTCATGTTGTTCAAGGGTCAACTGTAGGAGAAAGAATCTATTAGCATGTAGAAGATTTGCATAAAGGACTGTGAAAAGACAAATGAGGAAATGCTTTTAGTTGTGTGTTTTGTTTGTATGACTATTAGGAAAAACAATTGCAGCTCGTTTTCTTCTTCTACTCCCACCCCCATTTTTAAAATTTTTATTTTATTTTTAATCCCCACCTGAGGATATTTTTTCATTGGTGTTTAGAGAGAGTGGAAAAGAGGGAAAGACAGAGAGGAATATCGATGTGAGAGAAGTACATTGACTGGATGCCTCCTTGGATGAGCCCTGCAACCAGGTATGTGCCCTTGACCTAAATTGAACCCGGGACCCTTTAGTCTGCAGGCTGACGCTCTATCCACTGAGCCAAACCAGCTAGGGCCCACCCCCATTTTAATAGATCATCTAGAAGCTGGTGTTTTCAGAATTTCATTTATAGCCCATTCAACTCTCCACTGAGACTTTTCACTTCAGTTGTGTTCTGTTTCTGTTCCTTAGAGAGAGAAAAGCCTGTGTTTACAAGGAGAAATGCCACATATCACATATGTGTTTGTGTGATAAATTGTAAAATGATAGTGCACGACTAAAATTCTCCAGATGTCAGGAGTTATACCTAGTGTGCTTCGGAGGACTCTGAACAATGTAAGTGGATGTACATGATAAGTATACATGGCTTTAGAAGATTCTGCATTCATGAAATCATATTAGAAGACAATTTAAAAACACTGTATTATAGCAGTCCCTTGAGGATATGTTCAAGACTCCAGTGGATACCTGAAACCAGATAGTACCAGACCCTATATCTACTATGTTTTTTCCTATGCATGCATACCTATACGAAGTTTATTTAAAAATTAGGCACAGCAAGAGATTAACAACAGTAAGTAATAAGAAATCAGTTATAATAATTATAATGATAGGCTGTAATAAAAGTTAGGTGAATGTGGTTCGTCCGCAGGCCGACGCTCTATCCACTGAGCCAAACCGGTTTTGGCTTGTCCCCTAATTCTTTATCAGTCTTGGAAAGCATGCTGAGCAGCAGATGTTTCATAGAGGAGTTCAGCCAGGTGTCTTCCGAGGACACATTACTGTAGTCAGTGTGGCAAAGGGGGCATGGCCTGCATTAGTACATTTAGTTGGTGTTCCAAGGAAGTATTTTAGGGGAAAGGTGTCCAAACGAGAAACCAAAGCCCTGCTGGTTCTCCCAAGGAACGGAAGCGTGCTCGGAGCCTGCCTTCCTGCTAGCACCTGAACGAGGCAGGGGTGGCCACACACCTGGTTCTATGGTCCCGCACAGCTTCAGGCCAGCCCCTTCAGTTACAGTGGTTCTCAACCTTCCTAATGCCGTGACCCTTTAATACAGTTCCTCATGTTGTGGTGACCCCCAACCATAAAATTATTTTCGTTGCTACTTCATAACTGTAATTTTGCTACTGTTCATGAATTGTAATGTAAATATCTGTGTTTTCCGATGGTCTTAGGCTCTACAGCCGTGGTTCTCAGCCTGTGGGTCGTGAAATCACGGATAAGGGGTCAAGAACTTTTATAGTTCTCAACCTGACCCACAGGTTGAGAACCGCTAGCGGGGTCGCCTAAGACCATCGGAAAACACAGATATTTACATTACGATTCATTAACAGTAGCAAAATTAGAGTTATGAAGTAGCCACGAAAATAATTGTATGGTTGGGGGTCACCACAGCATGAGGAGCTGTATTAAAGGGCCGCGGCATTGGAAAGGTTGAGAACCGCTGAGTGAGAAGGTGTTCTATCCTCCTCCTGGCTCTTCCCATAATAAATTGCAAGGCCTCTTTGAATTCCCATCCACTTGGGTTTAATGTTCCCAGCCCTGCTTTTCTCCCACACGCCGCAGACCTTCGAAAGAAACCCCCACTGCTGGGCAGTGACGGGGGTGTGAGGGGAGGCCGCCTCCCAGAGCAGAGCAGCCCCCCCCCCGGCAGCGGATGCTGTGGAAGAAAGGGAGTAGCGCTGAGGCCGCTCTGGTTCTTTTAAGTGGTCCCTGAATTAGGCCTCGATGTCATGTAGGCAAATGCAGTCCAGAGCACGCGGCATCTTTATTGGAATTTGTACATCCATCTTTCACAGCTGCGGAGAGTTTAGACTAATCACAACTCTCCCTGGGATACTAGCGTCTTCATAATTTGAAAAAGGATCAGGAGGCTGCAGGCTTGGAACATCTTGAGAAAACTCTGGCCCTGAAATACATCATCACACGTGGGGGACACCACTTACAGCATCATCGCAGAGCTTAAGAATGCTGAAATCAAGTATTTCTCTGGCATGATTTCAAGTGGCCTGAGAAATCTGAGAACTGTTTTTTTTTTTTGTTCCTTTTAAAACCTCCAAACAGATTCTTTCCTCTTCCATCAACCCCATTGCTGTCAATGTGTCCGATGTTAGGTGCCAGAAATGAGCATGGCCTCTTAATGATAACAATGCCAGGGTTAACATGGCCACCAGGGGCTCTCCCAAGAATCTGTTAGCGTGTATTTTGATCCACAGACACGTTCCAAAGGCATGCAACTCCCGAGTCTTTCTATCCTCAGTACATTTCTCTTCAGCAGCCTGCATAAAACCCGTCACTTTTCGCCAGACCTCCTCATGCTTTGGGGCCCCTTGGACATGATTTTTCATTGACCCCAGGTGTCCATATGGTAGGGCGAGGTTCAAAGTTGGTATTTGGGAGGCAGGCTCTGACAGTGGAGGCCTAGGGAACTACAGTCATTTGTTCAAAAGGCCAGTATTCACAGATGTGCTGCGAGAGTGTAATACAATGTTTGACCCCACCCAAAAGGATATTTGATCACCACCCACCTCGCAGCCAGCAAACGGATCAGCTTGAGCAGGCAAGTGCTAATGTCTGCCGCTCAAGCCAGTCAGCTCTCTGGGGAGTTAGTAGTCCAGCCTTTTCTTGAGACTTTAACGTGAAAATGTTTCTTTCAGTTCTACAGTTATAAGAGTACAGTTCTCTCTTTCCTCCTTTTTGTTCCATATTATTTTTTTTTTTGCTTTATGATTTTCAACCTTTGGAAAGTTAAACCTGCTTTAAGGAAAAAAAAAAAAAAGGATCAGTTGGGGGACGAGAGAGGGGGTGTAGGAATTTCAGCTAGGCGTTATAATGAAAGCAAAGTGGGGACCAAATTACGGAGGCTATGGGATATGTCCCACAGCTCTGGGCTTAGGCTTATGGCCTATCAGTCTTCCATTCCCCCGATTGGCCATATTGTCTCTTAGGGAGGAATCCAGGGTTTTAAGCAGGCAAGTTTGCTCTGTGTCCTCAGTCACTTTTCCATACGTCAACCAATCTTCATGGCCTGGCCTGTAGGTTTCTGAAACCTGAAAGTTCTCCGAACTTCGGAACCATGGAAGGATAAGGCTTACAATGAACTTCCCAAAGAATATTAGGGGCTGGAAAGGACTTTAGTGATTGCATATAAATAAGTCTCTTACACTTTACAGATGAAGCAATCATGGCCAGAGAAGTGAAACAAATGAGAAATTCTTTGATTATTAGGAGATTTTTATTGCAACCATGTATTACATTGTCTTATTTCATTTTCATGCTGGTTATTCTGGATAAAACTATTTCTAATGGCCATAGATTGATGATATAAACTTAATATCAGATTGCCACATTTTGGAATCCTTTACCCATCACTCTATAGTTTATAGGACTATGTCTAGACCTCATATTACCTCATCCTATCTAATAAAAGAGTAATATGCAAATTGACCACCACTCCAACACACAAGATGGCCACCCCCATGTGGTCAAAGATGGCTGCCCCCATGTGGACACAAGATGGCCACCACAAGATGGCCAGCGGAGGAGGGCAGTTGGGGGTGACCAGGCCTGCAGGGGAAGGCAGTTGCGGGGGGACCAGGCCTGCAGGGGAGGGCAGTTAGGTGCAACCAGGCCAGCAGGGGAGGGCAGTTAGGGGTGACCAGGCCAGCAGGGGAGGGCAGTTGTGGGGGACGAGGCCTGCAGGGGAGGGCAGTTGGGGAGGACCAGGCCAGCAGAGAAGGGCAGTTGTGGGCAACCAGGCCTGCAGGGGAGGACAGTTAGGGGAGACCAGGCTGGCAGGGGAGGGCAGTTAGGGGCAATGGGGCCAGCAGGGAAGCAGTTAGGCGTTGATCAGGCTGGCAGGGAATGGTTAGGAAGTGATCAGGTTGGCAGGCAGAAACGGTTAGGGGCAATGAAGTGGGCAGGCAGGTAAGCGTTTGGGAGCCAGCAGTCCTGGATTGTGAGAGGCATGTCCGACTGCCCAGTTGGACATCTCTCAAGAGGTCCCAGATTGGAGAGGGTGCAGGCTCGGCTGAGGGACACCCCCCCCCCCCCCCATGCACGAATTTCGTGCACTGGGCCTCTAGTATTACATATGAGGAGAAGGACTGTAACTGATGCATATTTTTTTCTCCTATTGTACATAGGAAGGGAGGGGGAAGTGCATCTTTTGAGAACATCTATATTAACCCTTTGCACTCGCTTGCTTTTTTTCTCGATTCCTTTATTCTACTCGGGATTTAATTTTTTAAATACCCCAGATTTCACAAAGCGCGGCAGTAGAATAAAAAACTGGAGTTTCTTTTCATACAAACTTATTTATTTGGATTTTTTCTATATTTCAAATTATTGATACATTCAATACAATTCGACATACGAGCTGCTACCGATGCTAACCGTGTCGAGTCACACTCGACATCCGAGTGCAAAAGGTTAAAATCCTATCATACGGCATCTGGGGGCTAGGGAACCCCATTGTACTCTAACAGTGAGGCTGATTCTCTAACTTGTGAGTTGGAAGCCTGTATAAATGATAGTTTTTTTTAAAAAATATATTTTATTGATTTTTCACAGAGAGGAAGGGAGAGGGATAGAGAGCTAGAAACATCGATGAGAGAGAGACATCGACCAGGTGCCTCCTGCACACCCCCCACTGGGGGATGTGCCCGCAACCATTGTACATGCCCTTTGACCGGAATCGAACCTGGGACCTTCCAGTCCGCAGACCGACGCTCTATCCACTGAGCCAAACCGGTTTCGGCTAAATGATAGTTTTAACTAATTGGCTGCAAAATGGTCAGTCAAGGCAAAGTTGGCTAAAGGATGATTAGTCTCCTTTGAGCATACAGGGAGGTCTCAGAGCTAGGAGAGGCTGTGGGGGCTACAGAGGAGAGTCAAAGAAGACCCTGGCAAGGTGTGGGCTCCCCTCTGCACCCTCAGTGCTGGCATGTGCCTGGCCCGTGGAAAAGCTTATTTTCTGGCCTTTTGTTTTTTTTCTTCTGACACCAACATCATCTCCGACTGCATGTGGCCAGGTTCTACCAGACATTACCATTTATTGGCAGAACGCCACTGGTTACTGTGTCAGTGCCTGTTTGCCCTGCCCGGTTGTGGGTATTGAAATATCCTACCTGCAGGATGAGATCTGCCAGCCTCTGAGCCAACCTAAGATTTTCTTGTTCTCTCTCTCTGTACTTTTTTTTTTCTTCTTGTTCTTCTGCATCATTGTTAAATCAGGATTGGTCTGGAGAGCCTCATTGGTATCCAGTGAGCAAAGTGCCACACTGCTGTCTTCCCCATGATCCCCTGCAATGAACTTGTACGCTACCTTTAGATTGAACTCCACCTGTATTTTTGGGCTGAAACTGTGTCCAAACCCTAAACCCTTGCCCGGGGCTCTTGTAGTTTCTAAGGGCTGCCAATAACAAATTGCCAAACTTTGTGGCTTCAAACAACAGAAATTTATTCTTTCAGTTCTGGAGGCCAGAAACCTGAAATGAAGATGTCCTCAGGACCACATTTCCTTTGGAAGTTCCAAGGGACAATCTATTCCTTACCTTCTCTAGCTTCTGGTGGCTATTAGCATTCCTTGGCTTATAGCCTCATCACTCCAATCTCTGCCTCAGTCTTCACGTTGCCTTCTCCTTTGCCGGTCTCTCTCTCTCTCTCTCTCTCTCTCTCTCTCTCTCTCTCTCCCCCTGAGTTTATTTAAATAAATATACATGTGATTGCTTTTAGGGTCCACCCCGATTACCCAGGATAAACTTCTCCATTAATCACACCTGCAAAGGCCCTTTTCCCAAATATTGTAATATTCAGCGATTTGACAGGGATATCCTCTTTTTGGGCATCATTTCTTAGCTTATTACAAGAGGCCTGACAAACTCCTGGCCCATGCTGACCCCTCTTCCTGGGAGACTGCCCCCCTGTCTCTCTTAGTTCTGGCTAAGGATGTGTTTTAACATGAATGAGTGTGTCCGGAATCAGATTCTGTCGTCCACTTGACTATGAGTATATCCATAGCTCACACTGTCTTACTGCCTTTCCAAGCCTCCAGTTCCAGCCACTTGGGTATAAGTGTCAGGCTGGGTCAGATCCAAGCTTGCCTTTAAATACTGTTCTTTTGCTTGAGGGACTCCTTCCCCGCAAATATAGCCAGGGTCAGGTCAGCTCTCTTAGGCTAAGCCATACTGGCATGGTTTCCATCCTCCTGTCAGTCTGGCATTGAGGTCTCAGCATGCCTCAGGGCATGATTGTGCTGTTGGGTGTAGGGTTCTCATGTCTATAATCTAATTTATTGGACACTTACCATATTCTGAGCTCTTTATATAACTTTAATGTCACACTGAAGAAATAGGTACAGAGAGGTAAAGTTACTTGCATAAGGTCATACAATGTTGGTCTTGAAATTGGGTCTAAGAGCGAAACCCATGCTGATTTTTTTTTTTGTTTAATCCTCACCTGAGGATATTTTTCCATTGATTTTTAGGGAGAGTAGAAGAAAGAGGGAAAGTCAGAGAGAACCATCGATGTGAGAGAAACACATTGATTGGTTGCTTCCTGTATGAGCTCTGGGCCCAGGCCTACGTGGAGCCTGCAACCGAGGTATGTGCCCTTGACTGGAATCGAGCCCAGTACCCTTTGGTTGATTTTTTTTTTTTTCCCAGAAAAATCTTTTTTTTAAATATTTTTTTTATTGAGGTATTATATGTGTACATATCTTACCATTACCCCCCCCAACCCACACCCATACATGCACTCACCCCCCAGAGTTTTGCGTCCATTGTTTATGCTTATATGCATCATACAAGTCCTTCGTTTGATTTCATAACTCCCCCACCTCTCCCTAACTTTCCCCCTGTAATTTGAAAGTCTGTTTGATGCTTTACTGTCTCTGTATGTATCTTTTTGTTCATCACTTTATAATGTTCTTTACTATCCATAAATGAGTGAGATCATGTGGTATTTTTCTTTCATTGACTGGCTTATTTCACTTAGCATTATGTTCTCCAATTCCATCCAGGTTGCTGCAAAAAAATATGGAACGCTTCATGAATTTGCGTGTCATCCTTGCGCAGGGGCCATGCTAATCTTCTCTGTATCGTTCCAATTTTAGTATATGTGCTGCCGAAGCGAGCACCCTTTGGTTGATTTTTATTGTGCCATACTATATTTTACATGTTGGCATTATTTATCTTAAGGTTGTCTTCTCTCCTCTTCACTGAAAAAACAAAACACAAAAACTGAGGTGAGGGTAAGAATTTGCTTTAATTTGATTTTATAATTACTTCTAAGGAGTTGGCAGGCAAATTTATTTAACCAGACAACTTAATTCTTAAATTCTTGTTTATGGGGGATCTTTCCAGATCAGTGTACATGAGTTTATACTACTCTTGCCAGTTCACATTATTCCTGTTATTTCAGTTCCCCACTGTGAGTAGAATCTGTCTGTACTCTCTTAACATTCTCCAGCAACCATCCTGTGTCCACAGAGAAGATGAGATGCGAGTGTGAAGGAAAATGCCAAATTCAATCAGCCAGGAAAAGCTGAAAAGTCCATGTTGCAAAGAAAAAGTGGTGCAATGAATTTACACACTGGCCTCTCACTGAAATCTAGACCAATATCCCCACTCCTAAGCACAGTGAGACTAAAATTCTTATTTGTCACTTGACCTTGCTAGCCTTGGTTTTATTTAGTTTTAGCTCTATTACTGTATTATGATCTTGGGTGAGACATTTATTCTTCGTGCTTTCCAGTCTCCTTATTTGTAAATTGTGACTAGTAAATACGTGTGCTTTCCATACTTTCTATGGTATAACAAACTAAAATAAATGTTTTAGCTTTTTGAATTTAAAGGAAACATGATTTAATGGTGCTGAACACATGCCTTTAGAAATCACATGGGCCTGGTATTCAATCTCACTTCCCCCATTTACTAGCTGAGGGTGGGGTGTACGTGAAGGCATTATCTTCTCTGACTATCAGTTTCTTCATCTTTTAAAAAATGGAGTTAACAATGCAGTACTTAAATGGCAGGAATGTTGTGAAGGCTGAATGGAAGCCCACGTTGGAGGCAACAGAACTGCGGAGCTACTGAGAGACCCAGGTTGGTTTCTAACAGTGACTCCAAGAGGAAAAGACCATCCTTGCTGCCTTGCAGCTCTCTGGGCTTGCCTAATGTTTTTTGTTCAAAGCCACGGCGCTGCTTTGTAACAGACAAATCACTGGACCAAGCAGAGAGGAGTTAGTTACTTTAAAACAAACCCACACATCAAAGACTGCTTTGCTTGAGCCCTGAGGAGGAATGCTAGATGGAGGTTAGTCTCCTGATAGTGAGGAAGCAGGCAGGCAGGTCAAAGGGGTTACATTCAACAACATGGATGAATCTCCCAGACGTAACGTAGAGTGAAAGAAGCCAGTTAATACTCGATAACTCCGTTAAATATAGTTAAAAAACAGGCAAAACCAGAAACTGGAATAATAACTACCTGGTTGGGGAGAATGACTAGAAAGTAGCAAGTAGCATGAGAAGTGTTTCTGAGGAGCTGGAAGTGTGTTTCTTTTTGTGGGTGTGTATTCATTTTGTGAAAATTCGCCAAGCTGTATACTTGTGATTTGTGAACTTTTCTGTATGTAAATTATTTTTAAACACTTTTTAAAAGTACATGATGAATAAAAAGTGTTTAATAAAAGTTAGATATTATATTAATATTAGCCTGAAAGACCAGATTTTGAATCCTGGCTCTGTGGTCATTGAGACTAGGGAGTCTCTTAAACTCTCCATTTCTAGAATGATAAACAGAGATAATGATACTTGTATTGAAGAGAGGTGAGATGAGATTTTTTAAATGGTGTCAGCCTATTTAATATCCAGCAGACAGCTTCAGAGCAGATTTTTATTATAATAGGAAAAATCACTTGAGTACATCCGTTAGATATAAGGCAGTAGATACCTCTTACCCTCGGGGTAATATTATTAAGAGATTTTTGTTTATGATCTGACAATGGTAGCCCCCTCACTATAGCTCTTGTTATGTAGAACTGGTCCTGAATAGGAACTGGTAATTTTGCCAAGGAGCCACGGAGCCTCTTAAGGGGAAAGGATGAAAGTCCTTGGCCCTTCTCTTTTGAGGGTTAATATTATTAGACACTGATGTATTGAGATGGACTAGACTGGAATTTAATGGAAAGAAAGAACACCAAGGGCCCTAGACTGTAATTCACCATGGTCATGTCTGGCCTGGTGATCTAGGTCAAGATCTCATGGTGAAGAGTAGTTAATTTGTAGCAGATAATTGAGGCAGGTCCTTTCTACACCCAGCTAGCCTGTCACAGTTTCATGCCTAGGGATGGTGACGGAACAGATGCATTTGACATAAAAGTATGAGTGGAGGCTCACCTGTGGACTGGGACAAACAAGGACTTCTCCATGGCAGGAGTAATTAGTCATTGGATTGGGTGGGACCAGTGTTTGGTATATGCATAGGTAGTCACCAAAGCAGTGGTACTGGTGAGCTAATAGAACTTTCTAGTTGTTTCTATCACCTCGCATTTGGAAGTGTGATTGACTTTTTAGAAATGAGAAAGGCCCTAAGATGTTGGACCATGAATGAAAGAGTAGGAAAGGCCTCATGGAAGGAAGTTCAGACTTACTGCTGGTAAAGTGTTTGGGCCTCAAGCAATTCACTAGAAGAGTAAAAGAAATGAAGCATGTTTGTATTCTAAGCTAGTGAAGCATACATCTAGTTAATAGCTGAAATAATAGCTATCATTTTACGGGCACTTAACTATGTGTCTGGCATGGAGACTGATTTTTTTTTTTTTAATATATTTCATTGATTTTTTACAGAGAGGAAGAGAGAGGGATAGAGAGTTAGAAACATCGATGAGAGAGAAACATCGATCAGCTGCCTCCTGCACACCCCCCACTGGGAATGTGCCCGCAACCAAAGTACATGCCCTTGACCGGAATCGAACCCGGGACCCTCGAGTCCGCAGGCCGACGCTCTATCCTATGAGCCAAACCGGCTTCGGCTGAGACTGATCTTTGTTCACCAAAATTTGTTCTTCCCTTTTTCCTGAACATGTGACTAGGCTAGCTTTTGCCAACATCCTTTCAGTTAGCTGTGTCTCTGTGATTAAATTCAGAGCGGAAACATCATGTAGCACTTCCGGTTTTAGGCCTTAAGACAATAGAAGGTTCTCCTCCAACACTCTGTTTCCTTCTGCTGGTTGAAGCCATAGCAATCCAGCTTTGGCCGGGCACATGTTAGCAATGTCCTAGAAATGACACAGAAACATAAAGGCAGCATCTACAGATGACTGCATGGAGGCCAGCTTCCCTGCTACCCTGGATTTCCCCCCAGGAACTATTATGTGAGGAAAAACAAGCTTCTCTGTTCTTTAATGGGCACAAGAATCACCTGGAGATCCTGCTAAACTGCAAATCCTGATTCAGTAGGCGTTGAGAGGGTATCTTGAGTGGGGCTTGAGATTCTGCATTTCTAACAAGTTTCTAGGTGATGTTAATGAAGTTGGTCTATACCAGTGGTGGGCAAACTCATTAGTCAACAGAGCCAAATATCAACAGTACAACGATTGAAATTTCTTTTGAGAGCCACATTTTTTAAACTTAAACTTCTTCTAATGCCACTTCTTCAAAATAGACTCGCCCAGGCTGTGGTATTTTGTGGAAGAGCCACACTCAAGGGGCCAAAGAGCCGCATGTGGCTCGAGAGCCACAGTTTGCCGACCACGGGTCTATCCATTCAGTCCCACCTACTCCCCAGGAATTGTAATTTAATTGGGAAAAGGTACTAAAAACAAACAAATAAACAAATAAACATAACAAACAAAACCTCCCCAGGTGATTACAACCTATAAACAGGGTTGAGACCTACTGCCTGGGAGGAACATTGCCTGTGGATGCAGGATGCCAGTTCCTTTCCTGGTACCCTTCAGAGGAGCACACAGTTCCTTCCAGCTCTTCTTAACAGTCCTGTCCCCGTCTTCTAATTAACCTCTGATGGATAATGTTTCTGCTTGCCTGTCTGCAACTGCTGGGAGAACTCGTCTTCCTAAACTTTATTTTAGCCAGAAAGTTCTTTTCTGACCTCCTCTTGTTTGACATCTTGTTTCGGATGTTGAGCTTTAAACAGAATAATTCAAGATGGTGATGCAGAGAGAAGCTGATTGTAGACTCTTCCCCAAATCTGCCTTCAGGGACCACATATTGAGCATTTATATTTTAAACCCTGAAA
Source organism: Eptesicus fuscus (assembly GCF_027574615.1). Classification (NCBI taxonomy): domain Eukaryota; kingdom Metazoa; phylum Chordata; class Mammalia; order Chiroptera; family Vespertilionidae; genus Eptesicus; species Eptesicus fuscus. The sequence goes on from NC_072491.1 coordinate 9,442,535, forward strand.
CAGCAGCCTAACTTGAGGTTTCGGCCCTAAGACAGTCAGATGCTCGCCATTATCGAGATAGATGATGTAACAATTAAACCACTATTTTGTGCAATCAGTTTCACCTGAAGGTTCTAAAGCCTTAAGAACATCTGGTGACAATTTGTAGTTAACACGACATTTTATTAAGTGTTGATAATATACTAGGTGTTGCAGAGACTACAATCCTTATTCAGAGGTCAAGGGACAGAACAAATATGTCCCAAAAGAAAGAAGCTGAGGCTTAAAATAGCTAAGAATTTTTCTAAAAAAAAACAAACCCTTTTATCTCAGTTGAAACTTTAGGATTTTGCAAAAACTGTCATTTTTATAAAACTTCTGCAGTCTACAAAATGTTTTTTACATAAATGACCTAATTTAATCTTCACATTAGCTTTGCTGTACTGTGATATAGTCAGCAGCAAGCAACAGAAAACCTGACTCCAATGTCATCCAACAATAAGGAAAGTTATAATTGTCTTAATTCTAAACCCTGAAGTGCAATGGTTTTAGGATTGTTAACCCATCAAGTTTGTGAGGACTCAGGTAGTTCTCTCTTTCTACTCCGTCATCTAGGGCAGTGGTGGCAAACTCATTAGTCAACAGAGCGGCAAACCGAGGCTCGAGAGCCGAGGTTTGCCGACCACTGATCTAGGGCATCAGCTCCAGCCAAAGCTACTTTCCCTCATGATTAGCAAGAATTCTGTCAGTAGCATCTGGGGCTACCCATATCATTATTCATGTCTAGCTCAAACGAAGAAACATCTCTCACCCAACCATGGAAGAAAAGTCCTTCTCTTCTCCTAATTAGTCATTTTAGGTAATGTGTCCAGCTCACAGGGGTGGGGTGGTGACCTACAGTGACTGACTTGGGCTGCTGAGACAATTACTGGCAAGGAAGGCGAGGATTACTGTGATTGGCAGGCCAATCAGGTCACTCCTAGAGCTGGGCATGGAGCTGGATCCTCTGGGTCACAAGGAGGGGGTGGATGAAAGAGCGGTCTGTTCTGATAGGAGATCCGAAGAAGGGAATGGATGCTGGTGGCACTCACCAGGGTTTACTCCAAGTATTTGGTGCTAATTTACAGAGGAAAAACCAGGGCTTATGGAAATTGAATGATTGCCCAAAATCTCTGTTAGGTGGGTGGCCAAATGGAGACTTCTAACTGCAAATCTGTTGCCACCTTAGCAGAAGGACCAGCCCAAGGGAATTCTCAAAGCAGAGGTTTGTCTGCAGTACCTCCCTTTCCTCTTACTCCTCCTCCATCATTCCCTTTCCCTTATAATTTAGAAGAAATAAAAGCACTCACAGGTGTTGTGTTTTCCCAGACTATTGGTAGCTATGCTCTTAAAAAAAGTTAAAAAAAAATTATTTCAGAGAGAGGAAGGGAGAGGGAGAGAGAGATAGAAACACCAATGATGAGAGAGAATCATTGACTGGCTGCCTTCTGCACACCCCTCACTGGGGATGGAGCCTGCAACCCAGGCATGTGCCCTGACTGGGAATCAAACTGTGACCTCCTGGTTCATAGGTCGAAGCTCAACCATTGAGCCATGCCAGCTGGGCAGTAGCCATGCTCTTGACTAGGAATGCCTGAGCCTTTCTGAGAGATGCTCGCCCAGCCCAGCCTGGGGCCGGCCGCCTGCGGAGGGGAGTCAGGTGTGGCCCCTCTTCTTGATGAGCTTCACCTCCTCGCCCCGGAAGTGGTTCTGCAGGAAGTCCCGGAGCTGAGGGCCTGCGGGGAGACCCAGGGCCTGCAGCTCCCCACGGCCTGGGTCAGGCCCCTCTCCCAGGCCAGGCGGCTCCATGGCCCTGCGTGTGGCCCCCGCACTGGGGAGGCCTCGGCACGGCCTGGAGGAGGACGCCCCGCTGGTGTCCGTCTCTCAGAGGCTCCGCGCCCGCAGCTGCTCCTCCGCCAACTCGCGGGGCAGCCCGCGCCCTCGGAGCCGCACGTCGCGGTGGAGATGAAGCCCCGAGAGAGGTGGGTGCGGGCCCAGAGGCCGCTGCCAGGCGGGGGGCAGCCTCCCCCTCGGGGGGTCCTTCTGGCGGATGGGGAGCTCCTGGGGGTTCGGCAATGAGGGGTGAAGGTGGGAACCCGGGGTGCGGGCTGGGCCCGCAGGTGGTGGTGCAGGTGGAGATGGAGGAGAGCAGGAGGGGCGGAGGCTGGAGGCAGGGGGTCCCTGGGGCTGTGCCCCCAAACACTGTGGAAGCGGGAGGCAGAGCCGGGCCGCCGAGGGCACTGCCCCGTCTTATTTTTAAAAATTCTGGAGCAGAATGGACTATGTTGATTTCCGAACCCTTCCGTGGATCTCAGCCTTTAGGAGAGTTTTCAGGGTCAGCCTTCAGCTGACATGTTGGGCCTTGGAGTCTGCATCCTCCCAATCTCCCACCCACACCTGACCCCAGTAAAACTCCATCAGACATTTCATCTCCTTGGGATCCTGGCTTCTGCTTTCCCTGTGACAGTTCATCAGTTAGATACGCTGACATTGGGCGCACATCTTTATTCAGCCCCACCCTCTTTGGCTCAAGCTACTAGGCAATCCACTGGTTCAGTGATGGCGAACCTATGACACATGTGTCAGCACTGACATGCGTAGCCATTTCTGATGACACGCGGTCGCTGAGGCGGCCGCATGCCGAGGATGAAACATTTGCGAAATCATGTTTTTTCCTCAAAGTGACACACTACCCGAGTTATGCTCAGTTTTTTGGCGAAATTTGACACACCAAGCTCAAAAGGTTGCCCATCACTGCTTAGATCTGATTGGGTCTTTAGGCCCAGTTGGGTCTCTCTTCACCTCTAATACCCGTAAGTCACAAATAGAGAAACTATTCTACAATAGAGATAAAAGACTAGATTAGGGCATTAAAAAAGTCATTTTTTTTCTTCAGATTTCTGTACAATCTGATTTTTTTTGGTGTCCTTTTCTTCCTACTTCCTGCCTTTTCCCTATCACTCTTCTTTTCCTCTTGTCAGAGTGAGGTGCACAAGTCTAAGGTACAGTAATGGTTTGTCCTACGGAAGTACGAAACCTCATCACCACGAGTGCTTGACGTTAGCACGGCCGGTAGAACTGTGGCCCTGCCCAGAATTCCTGCAGAAATGCCAGGTTCATGCAGGTTCACCGGCAACATCCACCCCCAGAAATCCAGCCCAGTCTAGCTATGCCTAAGAACATAAATCATCCTAGGGAAGGTGAAAGGTCATCTGGCCCAAATTTCTCCTCTGCTTTTGGTTTATCTTAATTAGGTTTTGCTATTTTTTCACCACACCCTCAATCTTCTCTGTCTCCAAAAGAAGCATAACTGCCCCTCCTCAGCTTCTATAAACTCCGTTAGAGCCACTTTTCCAATAACTTATTCCATATGTTCCATACACGAGCTCCACCAGCACCCTCCCTCCCCCAACCCCCTGCTTTCTCGTTTCTGCATGGCATCCCTCAGTGTTTGAATCAGTACAAGAAAAAGGAGGAAATACTCTCCAACCCCACACCAATGAGGCCTTCTCTTCGGAGTGTTCCACGTGTTCCATCCTTTAAAAGGTTTTGTGGGAGTTTTTCTCACTCAGCGTCTTACTCCTTCTTCCCCGGAAGCCCCATGTAACTGGGGTAGTGCGGCCCTTCCCTGATCAGGACACTATGCTTCCTGGGATAAAGGACGGGAAAGGCCCGGCTCTCCCTTAGGGGCGTCCAATAGGAGCTCAGAGCAGAAAGATGACACCTCTCTGGGTTTCCGCTGCAAAAACAGACTAAATTATTCCATTTCTCACTAATGATAATTACTTCTAATTTTCAGGTGCATATAGTTTTTCTCGTGATGAGATCTTTTCTTTTCTGTGCGCCAAACAGGTTTTATCACCCTTGACCTTCTTCCACACGCATCTCTCTGAAACAGGAGAGGGGGGGGGGCTCGTCTCTTTACCCTGGGCTGGGCCCCCCAGGTGCTCATTTGGCAGGGCTGCGTGGGGAGTTGCATGTCATTAAGTCTGATTTTTCTGATATGCCTCTGGGAAGCTGCTTTCTAGTGTGTGCCATGCCTGCCTCCCAGGCACTACACCCTGTGGATGTAGTCACTTGGTAGAGGCTGTAGCAAGGTTCATGAAAGGGGGAGTGATGCATGGTGGGTATTTTTAAAAAAATTACTTATTTACTGGTGACAGCACTACAGATGTCCCCTTTTCCCCCTTTCTCTGCCCCCCCCCTCCAGGCCACCCCTACCCTATCTCAAGCCTTCCCCACACTATTGTCTGTGTCCATGGGTTATGCATAGATGTTCTTTGGTTAACCACTTCCTGTTCCCTCCACCCCCATTCCCTCTGAGATCTGTCCTTCTGTTCCACGCATCTATACCTCTGGGCCTACTTCGTTCTTCAGTATATTTTGTTCATTAGATTCCACATATAAGGGAGATCATGTGATATTTGTCTTTCTCTAACTGGCTTATTCGCCTGGCATAACAATCGCCAGGTCCACTCATGCTGTCACAAAGGGTAAGAGACCCTTCTTTTATACAGCTGCATAGTATTCCATTGTGTAAATGTACCACAGCTTTTTCATTCACTCATCAACTGATGGGCACTGGGCTATTTCCAGATCTTAGCTGTTATAAATTGTGCTGCTGTGAGCATAGGGGTGCATACATTGTTTCTGGTTGGTGTTTCGGAATTCTTAGGATATGTTCCCAGAAGTGGGATTGCTGGGTCGAACAGCAGTTCCATTTTCAATTTTTTGAGGAACCTTCATACTGTTCTCCACAGTGGCTGCACCCGTCTGCACTCCCACCAGCAGTGTATGAGGGTTCCCTTTTCTCCACATCCTCTCCAACACTTGTTTGTTGATTTATTGGCAGTAGCCGTTCTGGCAGGTCTGAGGTGATAACTCACTGTAGTTTTAAGTTTGCATCTCTCTGATGATTAGTGTTATTGAGCATTTTAAAATGTCTCTTGGCCATCTGTATGTCCTCTTTGGAGAAGTGTCAATTAACGTCCTTTGTCCATCTTTTAATTGGATTGTTTCTCTTCCTGGTGTTGAGTTGTATAAGTTCTTTGTATAATTTGGAAATTAACCCCTTATCAGATGTATCATTAGTGAATATATTCTTCCACACAGTGGGCTGCCTTTTCATTTTGTTGGTGGTTTCTTTTGCTGTGCAGAAGCTTTTTAGTTTGATGTAGTACCATTAGCTTATTTTTTTCTTTGTTCCTCTTGCTCTAGGACAGTGGTCAGCAAACCGCGGCTCGCGAGCCACATGCGGCTCTTTGGCCCCTTGAGTGTGGCTCTTCCACAAAATACCAGGGCCTGGGCGAGTCTATTTTGAAGAAGTGGTGTTAGAAGAAGTTTAAGTTTAAAAAATTTGGCTCTCAAAGGAAATTTCAATCGTTGTACTGTTGATATTTGGCTCTGTGGACTAATGAGTTTGCCGACCACTGCTCTAGGAGATGTATCAGTGAAAATACGGCTGTATGAGATGTCTGAGATTTTACTGCCTGTGTTTTCCTCTAGGATTTGTATGGCTTTGTGACTTATATGTAAGTATTTTATCCACATGGAGTTTATTCTTATGTCTGGTGTAAGTTGATGGTCTAGTTTCATTTTTTTTTGCATGTACCTGTCCAATGTTCCCAACACCATTTGTTGAAGAGACTGTCTTTACTCCATTCTATGTTCTTGCCTCCTTTGTCAACTATTAATTGGCCATATTGTCATGGGTTGATTTCTGGAGTCTCTATTTCATTCCATTGGTCTATATGCCTGTTCTAGTGCCAGTACCAGGCTGTTTTTATTACAATGGCCTTGTTTGATATACGGTATTGTGATCCCTCCAACTTTGTTCTTCTTTCCTAAGATTGCTGAGGCTGTTTGGAACCAGTAAGCCAATCAATTCGTTAAATGGAGATTGATTTATTTACAAAGAGAAATGTAATAGCTATGATAATACATGTTGGTTATTTTCTCTGGTCACTCTCTTCCAGTGAGCAAATCACTTGAAAGACCAAATCAGGATCAGTTGTTGCTCGCTGAGCATAAACCAGAACAAAGACATTAAAAATAATTCACCAGATTGGATGGATAAGGAACCAGGAAGCATCATTGATCCCTCTGAACTCGCGCTTTGTTTTTCAGAGACACATTCGTTTTTGGAGCTGAGAGGTGATGCCTAAGTCTTTTCCCACAAAGCCTTACGTCAGTGCCAAGAGTCTGGGGCACCATTACCAGCTCCACCCTAAGAAACAAGCAGAGAGGGAGCCAAAGTGAGGAGCCAAGAGAACCGAGAACCATGTGTGATGTGTGAGAAGGCTCCAAACAGGCGATGGGGAGGCATTCGGGAAGGGTTTCCTGAGCCAGAATCCAGTGTTTGCCACGGCTTTTTATGTGTGTCTCTAGAATGGGCATCCCGGGAGGAGGAAGGGAGCTGCCAAGGAGACTTGATTTCTAGGGCTCGGAGGAAGCTGCATGGGCCAGCCTTCCTTCTTTCAGGGATGTGCTTCGAATTCTGACAGCGGTCCCACAGGCAGACCCTCTCTCTCTTGGATGGATCAGAGTCACAATAACACTCCTTACTCTCAGATTCGTTTAAAAAAAGTTTTACTTTAAAACAATTACAGATTTATAGGAAGTTGTAAAAATAGAACAGAGAAGTCCTTTATCCAGTCCCCCCCACCCCCCGCCCCCAGAGGTAACATCTTACCGAGCTAGAGTACAATATCAAAACAGGAAATTGACATTGGTACTGTGGAGAGTGGCTACAGAGTTTGGACAGGTTCAAGCCTTGGACTGATGAGAGGGCACAGTCCTCTCATGGCCACGTGCAAGTCCCAGCTTGGAGGGCAGAGCCCTCCCCGCACAATTATAGCCAACAGCTGGAGTTGTAAGCTTGAACCTGTGGTCTGAACACGTGGCCCCACATGCCTGAGTGATAGAGGCTGCAAGTAAACAAAGCTTGATCAGGTGCATGTAATTGAGTAGGATTGAAACCCACGAGAATGTTGTAAACATCTTGATCACACCCTTACTTTGCCTCATGGCATCGGCTATAAAATAAAGACTCGGCTTGTAGTCCGTGGCGCTGTCTCTCCATCCAGGAGCAGTGTCCCACCCAGACCCAGCTTTCATTCTCTTGTCTGTCTTTTCTCAATCCTTCACCGCCCCCTCTCAGGGTCACCGAACCTGGCTGAGCTGGCGCGGCACATAAGGCGCCCTGGGACTGAGTATGCCATGGCCGTGCCGGCTGGCCACAGGTACAACCCACAGACTTTCTCAGTTCACCAGTTTTACATGCACTCATTTGTGTGTGTGTGTGAGACTAGTTCTGTGCATTTTATCACATGTGTAGCTACTAGTATGTTTAAACACCACCATGATCAAGATACAGAACTCTCTCATTACCACAAAGATCTTTGAATTTTTTTAAAGAGGAAAAATTAACTCCTGAAAGTATTATTAGCTCATGCTACTACAATACAATTGAGCAGGTGAGAGTTTCCTTTATACCTTTTGCATCTTATTAGTATTTTTGTGTGACTACATCCTGTTCACCGCTGAGGACTTAACAACCCTTGGATCTCTCTGACGGGACTGGGAAGTTAAATTGCTGACATGTTCAACACTTCTAGGTGAGCCACCTGAGGGGCGTGCAGGCCTCAGGAGTTCAAACGGCCATTGGTTAAGCTGCCATTTGAACTAGCTTTTCCTTCCAGCATTCTCAGGTTGGATAGAGGCATTACCTTTTCCTGCTCTAATGTTTGATACCTGGTTGAAAATCTTTATTTTTAGTGTATTAATTCCCATTGGTTCTTCCTCTGACACAGTTTTCATCTCGTGTCTGGACTCTGGAAACTGTCTAAATGGCACCCTGACTTCAGAAACCACCCCTCCCTGCTTACACCCCATTCATATTTCCCATTATTTCCAGTTGAACCTTAACCCTTTGCACTCGCTTGCTTTTTTCTCGATTCCTTTATTCTAATGCTAACCGTGTCAAGTCACACTCGACATCCGAGTGCAAAAGGTTAAAAAACCCTGTTATTCACAGTTCTCCTCTTTAACTTGATCCCTGACCCTGTGTCCTTGGGGTCTGTATGCTCCTTTGATGGCCCCCTTCACACAACATCTAACTCCTATGAATAAATACAAAGAGACACACAGCAGTGTTTAAACAGTGATAATTTTTCATAACAAATTATCCAAACTTGGTGGCTCAAAACAACAGAAATCTATTCTCTCACAGTTCTGGAGGCAGAAGTCTGAAATCAAGGTGTCTGCAGGATTGACCTTGCTCCAAAGACTCGAGGGGAGAATACTTCCTTAACTCTTCTGGTTTCTGGGGGGAATCCATGCGTTTCTTGGTTTGTGTCTGTATAAATCCAATCTCTGCCCCCATCTTCACATGGTCTTCTCTCTGTGTCTCCCCTGGGTGTCTCTTATAGGGATCCTTGTCATTACCCATCCAGGGAATCCAAAGTGATCTGATCTTGAGATCCTTACATTAATTACATCTGCAAAGACCCTTTTTCAAAATAAGATCACATTCACAGGTTCCCAGGGTTAGGATGTGAACCTATCTTTTTGGGAGCCGTCATTCAACCTGCTACAATAATTAAACAGTCAAACCCAAAGAGCATTGATTTTGAAGTATCAAAATATTAGTAACGATTTGGACAAAAATACAAAACATGCTTATTAAATTTGTGGTTAAGGTGAAACTGGGTTGGATAGTTATTCACTCGAAAACAAAAGCAAACATTTTTTATAGGTTATAAGAATGAGCCAACATTAGCAAATTGGACTTTTGCTTTGTACTGATTTCTATTACATTACTCATCACAGGGTTTTGATTCTGATTCAGTGAGCCTGAACCCCTTGAAGAGAAGTAGTTTTGCCTGGGCACAGCACTTTCAGCTATGCAGCCTACCCTTCCTCAGAGCCTGTCCTATGGATTTAAGACTTGTCTTCGTTCTTTTTTTAAAAAAAATTATCTTTGCCAAGCTGGTGTGGCTCAGTGGTTGAGCGTTGACCTATGAATGATTTCTGGTCAGGGCACATGCCTGGGTTGTGGGTGTAATCCCCAGTTTGGGGGCATGCAGGAGGCAGCCGATCAATGATTTTCTCTCATCATTGATGTTTCTATCTCTCTCTCCCTCTCTGAAATAAATAAAAATATATATTATTAAAAATTTATCTTTATTGTTGAAAGTATTACAATGTCCCCCTTCCCCTTCCCCCCCCCCCCCCAGGATAAGCTGGCAAATAATTTGATTTAATGAAATCTGCCATTCTGTTTGAGAAAATGTGAAAGCTATACCCCAGACCTAAATGATTAAAATTCACATATAATGTTAAATTAGTACAATGAATTTGTTATGAAGACAATGTGTGCTGGGATTTGTTAGTGTGAAAAAGCCCAACTCAGCTTTGAGGAACAACTGACAGCTTCATATGGGTTATGGATAAACATGGTGGAACCCTGGACATCATATGTGCCCGTGCAGTGAAATGGTCCAGAGACTGATGGGCAAGCTCAAGAAAAGGTGAAAAGAATGAGAGGGCCAGAGCTTGACCAGGTGAAAGGGACCTTCTAATTGTGTGTAAGTAGTTGAAGATGATCAATTCTCAAAAGAGAGTTCTAAGGGAATTTAAGAAGACACAGAAAAAAATCAGTATTTTTAGGGTAGTCTCAAAGGGGCATTTATTGGCTGGTGGGCTCAGCTTATAATAGTTAGCTAGTATATTGTATTTTATGGATTTGTAGCTAGGAAATAAAGTGCCAAATTCTTTGTGTGGGGGTTCAGAATGAGCCACCCTAAGATGTGCCTCAGTAGTATGCAAATTACTTTGAGCTAAAGGCAATTTTAGCTTCAAGCTCAAGAGAAACCTCAGCCCTTCCCTTTAAGTACTATCTGTGTGCACGGCAAACTTCTATTCACGAAATGTCTGTTCTTTTTATGCTCCTACAATGACCCTTTGAAGCCCCAAGCTGCATTACCTCATCCCTAGCTCAGGATGTCTTATATATCTAATCCCCCTTTCTATCTCTGAACCTCTCATGCTTGTGGGGTTCCCATACATATGTATGTATTAAATTTGGTTATTTCTCCTTGCTAATTTGTCTAATGTCTATTTGATTATTAGACTAGACAGAAGAACCTTGAGGGTAGAGGAAAGCTTATTCCTCCCCCACATTTATATCCATTGGAATTTCCAGAGTTTCCCCAGAAAAGCTGGAAGCTGAGTTTTCTGAATGGTATCTTGACTCAGTACCCTGGAGTCAGATAGGCGAGGTTCAAATTCACTTACTAGTATGCCTAATCCCAGGCACAAGTTACCTCTCTGAATCTCGGTTTTCTCATCTTTAAAGTAGGGATGGTTATAGGAATTCAATGAGGAAATAACATATGTGAATGTGGTTTGTAAAGTGCTATTCAAACACTGGTGGTTATTCTTCCCAAGTCCTGTTTCCTAGCATGGAAGATGAAATGAGCTATCCTTTGTGGGGTCTCACAAAGACTCTATTCCAGTATCATGACCCAACTACAGTGGAACTTCTGGGACCTGAGCTTGTGAACAGGATTTTTCAGGGTCCTGCTGCTGCCCCTGGCTACCCAGAGTGTGCTGGACCCCAGGCCCCTGGGCTCTTTGTACAATAACAGTCTTAAAGCTCTCAGTTCAACCTAACCCCAAACCAAGTTGTTGTTAGACAGAGCCAATCTGTTCAAGGAAATCACATGACCTCAAATGAAAAACTCAGAGTTATTATTTCCTTGAAAGACAAGGAAAATTCATGAGGAGGGAAAATATCCAAGGAAAATTTCAGTATAGCGTTTTCCGCAGATAAAACCGACCTTATGTCCCATTGTGGCCACCGTGTCTGGACTGGGAACAAGGAGGGAGGAGCTCTTAAGATTTGAGGCACTCTGTTCTCTCTCTGAAGGGGTTCTTTTCTATCTCTCCCTATATTTTGAAGGACCTCTCCCTTCTATTAACACTGGGTTGTCACCAGTGTGACTCAGTATACTCTGTAAGCTTGTGACCAGATGGCATATGTACCAAAAAGATACCCAATCTGAAGGGTAGGTGGGAAAAAACCCCCTCAACCCTGCCACAGGATTATTCTCTCAGCACCATTTAGAAAGTTAACTGCCATTCCTTCCATTCTCAAACTCTTCTTAAAATGACCAGTAGGGGGCACTGCAGGGTGAGATTCCCCGCACTATCCCACCTCCATACCCACAAAAAGTGATTGGAACGTGAAGTATGGAACATAATACACCCATTCTAGCGACAATAGTACACTTTTTACCTACAATAATACATGCTGAGAGACTGATTATGTATACATTTAAGATCTCAGTTGCTCTTGGGATAGATTAGCTAAAGAAGGAAGTTTTAGCTTGAAGGATATGGGATACATTCTGACCTAGTACTTGGACATAAAGCACGGGGCCCTAATGATTGTGCCTGGAAGAATGGTTCACACACAACCACGCTGGGACCATGGTGCCTTTGGCTAGGCCACCGAAAGAAGGACCTGGCAGCCCGAATTGGAGGCTGTGAGGGAGCCAGAGACGTGAAAGCCGAGTGTTTTAAAACCTTAGAAAGCAGCTATCTTGTGTGTCTGACTTTATTGGATACTGTGAACTCGGGCAATTGAACTTAAAGCCAGCAGCAAGTTTATTATAAAATCAAATGAAGGGACACGTAGTTCTTTTAGTCAAGAAAGGGAAATTGAGGTACCCATGGAAAGTAAAGAGAACACAAATCATAGATTTTAAGAGTCACAGATGCTAAAACTAAAATCCAAGGCAGATTTTGAAACTGGGACTTTTAAAAATTTCAAACAACATTATTTACATTTCAGTTGGGGATATGTTTAGGTTATTCAAATAAAAAGGTACAAAGAGGTTAAAGAGAAGAAGTCTCACACCCTTTTCTACCAGGCACCAATTTCCCTTCCCCATGGCTTTCTGGAGATATTTTATGCATATATACAAATTATATATCATCCTATAATTTTACTATAATTTTAAACAAGAAAATCAAGATTTTTTTTAACCTGGATGTTGAATTATGCATCTTGACCATTGGCAAGTGTAGGATTGGTATCTAATTGTGGCTGATAAAATATATATATATATTTTTTTTTTTGCATACAGTAAGGATTTTTATTTTAATTTCAATAACTCCAGAATTAATTTGGGGGACATTTGACATATTTTTAATACCAAATCTATCCATTTATGAACATAGAATATCTCTCTATTCAAAAATTTTTTTTTTTTTTTAAATTTCTTTATTGATTAAGGTGTCACATATTTGTCCTCATCCCCCCAATCCCATCCCACCCCTCTCCCCACGCATGCCCCAATCCCCTGTTGAACTTAACCGTTGGATAGGCTTATATGCATGCATACAGGTCCTTTGGTTGAACTCTCCCCCTCCCCCCCACCCTCCCCCTACCCTCCCCTATCCTCCCTCTGAGGCCCGATAGTCCGATCGATGCCTCCTTGCTTCTGGTTCTGTTCTTGTTCCTCAGTCTATGTTGTTCCTCATTTCCTCTAGATGAACGAGATCAAATGTCACTAGATATATACTAATAAGAACTGAATGTGAGACGAGCAATAATATTTATGCTGACAGGCAAATGAATCAATCTGTAGCGAGCTTCCCCCTGGACCAACAGTTCTTTTGAGACCCAATTTCGATGTCCAGTAGTTCCTTATGTGTACATGTCAGCACTGACCCCTCAGCTCTGGATGGTGGACAAATGGTGGTAATGGAGGTCTGACTCCCTCTGGTTTGGTCTCGGCCGATCCCAGGGGCACGGCGTCACCTGGACTAAGGGGCACGTGGCCTCACCCATACCCAAGGGGCGCGTGGTCTCACCCGGGCCTGGGACCCAGCCTCACCCGGATGGATCCAGGGGCGCACGGCCTCACCCGGACCCAGGATCTGGCTTCACCCGTACCCAGGGACGCTTGGCCTCTCCCAGACCCAGGGGCACGTGGCCTCACCCGGGCTTAGTTGCACAAGGCCTCACCTGGATCCAGGGACACATGGTCTCTCCCAGACCCAGGGACGCTTGGCCTCTCCCAGACCCAGGGCCACTTGGGCTCACCCGGGCCTAGGTGCACGAGGCCTCATCCGGATCCAGGGACGCATGGTCTCACCTGGACCCAGGGAAGCTTGGCCTCTCCCAGACCCAGGGGCACGTGGCCTCACCCGGGCCTGGGTTCACGAGGCCTCACTCGGATCCAGGGACACATGGTCTCACCCAGACCCAGGAACGTTTGGCCACTCCCAGACCCAGGGCCACTTGGGCTCACCCGGGCCTAGGTGCACGAGGCCTCATCCGGATCCAGGGACGCATGGTCTCACCCGGACCCAGGGACGCTTGGCCTCTCCCAGACCCAGGGCCACTTGGGCTCACCCGGGCCTAGGTGCACGAGGCCTCACCCGGATCCTGGGACACATGGTCTCACCCGGACCCAGGGATGCTTGGCCTCTCCCAGACCCAGGGCCACTTGGGCTCACCCGGGCCTAGGTGCACGAGGCCTCACCCGGATCCAGGGACACATGGTCTCACCCGGACCCAGGGACGCTTGGCCTCTCCCAGACCCAGGGCCACTTGGGCTCACCCGGGCCTAGGTGCACGAGGCCTCACCCGGATCCAGGGACACATGGTCTCACCCGGACCCAGGGATGCTTGGCCTCTCCCAGACCTAGGGCCACTTGGGCTCACCCGGGCCTGGGTGCACGAGGCCTCACCCGGATCCAGGGACACATGGTCTCACCCAGACCCAGGAACGTTTGGCCACTCCCAGACCCAGGGCCACTTGGGCTCACCCGGGCCTAGGTGCACGAGGCCTCACCCAGATCCAGGGACGCATGGTCTCACCCGGACCCAGGGACGCTTGGCCTCTCCCCGACCCAGGGCCACTTGGGCTCACCCGGGCCTAGGTGCACGAGGCCTCACCCGGATCCAGGGACACATGGTCTCACCCGGACCCAGGGACGCTTGGCCTCTCCCAGACCCAGGGCCACTTGGGCTCACCCGGGCCTAGGTGCATGAGGCCTCACCCGGATCCAGGGACACATGGTCTCACCCAGACCCAGGAACGTTTGGCCACTCCCAGACCCAGGGCCACTTGGGCTCACCCGGGCCTAGGTGCACGAGGCCTCACCCAGATCCAGGGACGCATGGTCTCACCCGGACCCAGGGACGCTTGGCCTCTCCCAGACCCAGGGCCACTTGGGCTCACCCGGGCCTAGGTGCACGAGGCCTCACCCGGATCCAGGGACACATGGTCTCACCCGGACCCAGGGACGCTTGGCCTCTCCCAGACCCAGGGCCACTTGGGCTCACCCGGGCCTAGGTGCACGAGGCCTCACCCGGATCCAGGGACACATGGTCTCACCCAGACCCAGGAACGTTTGGCCACTCCCAGACCCAGGGCCACTTGGGCTCACCCGGGCCTAGGTGCACGAGGCCTCACCCGGATCCAGGGACACATGGTCTCACCCGGACCCAGGGACGCTTGGCCTCTCCCAGACCCAGGGCCACTTGGGCTCACCCGGGCCTAGGTGCACGAGGCCTCACCCGGATCCAGGGACACATGGTCTCACCCGGACCCAGGGACGCTTGGCCTCTCCCAGACCCAGGGCCACTTGGGCTCACCCGGGCCTAGGTGCACGAGGCCTCACCCGGATCCAGGGACACATGGTCTCACCCGGACCCAGGGACGCTTGGCCTCTCCCAGACCCAGGGCCACTTGGGCTCACCCGGGCCTAGGTGCACGATGCCTCACCCGGATCCTGGGACACATGGTCTCACCCGGACCCAGGGATGCTTGGCCTCTCCCAGACCCAGGGCCACTTGGGCTCACCCGGGCCTAGGTGAACGAGGCCTCACCCGGATCCAGGGACACATGGTCTCACCCGGACCCAGGGACGCTTGGCCTCTCCCCGACCCAGGGCCACTTGGGCTCACCCGGGCCTAGGTGCACGATGCCTCACCCGGATCCAGGGACACATGGTCTCACCCGGACCCAGGGATGCTTGGCCTCTCCTAGACCCAGGGCCACTTGGGCTCACCCGGGCCTAGGTGCACGAGGGCTCACCCGGATCCTGGGACACATGGTCTCACCCGGACCCAGGGATGCTTGGCCTCTCCCAGACCCAGGGCCACTTGGGCTCACCCGGGCCTAGGTGCACGAGGCCTCACCCAGATCCAGGGACACATGGTCTCACCCGGACCCAGGGACGCTTGGCCTCTCCCCGACCCAGGGCCACTTGGGCTCACCCGGGCCTAGGTGCACGAGGCCTCACCCAGATCCTGGGACACATGGTCTCACCCGGACCCAGGGACGCTTGACCTCTCCCCGACCCAGGGCCACTTGGGCTCACCCGGGCCTAGGTGCACGAGGCCTCATCCGGATCCAGGGACACATGGTCTCACCCGGACCCAGGGACGCTTGGCCTCTCCCAGACCCAGGGCCACTTGGGCTCACCCGGGCCTATGTGCACGCAGCCTCACCCGGATCCAGGGACACATGGTCTCGCCTGGACCCAGGGGTGTGTGGGCTCTCCCAGACCCAGGGGCGCTTGGCCTCGCCCGGGCACGGGATCCAGCGTCATCCGGGTCCAGGGGCACTTGGCCTCACCCGGACCCGGAGTCCGGCCTCACCTGGACCCAGGGGCATGTGGCCTCACCTAGACCCAGGGACGTGAGGCCTCACTTATACCCAGAGGCGTGTGACCACACCCGAGTCCAGAGGCGCGCAACCCCGCCCGCACCCGGGTCTCAGCGGGGCCCCGTCTTCCCGATCCCAATTCCTGCCGGTCAATCCCCCCTCAGCAATTCCCCTGGCCATCCTTCCAGAGCTCCAGTATGGCTGCTGCAGAACTCGTCGGGCGGCGGCTCGGCGAAGCTCCGGTGTACCCGGTGCATGGCGGTGGGCCAGTCTGGCGTCGCTGCGTCGGCCCTTGGGTCTGCATCGGTGGCCGGTCGCCGAGCATGCGCACCTGGCCACTTCCGGGGCGTTGAGATTCTTGACGGACTCAGAGGTCAGCAAGCGCGGAGTCTCCCACCCCATGTCTCATAGGGGCTCGTCTGTCCGTGCTTGGCTGCCAATGGAGCCGTCCCCTCAGCCGGAGACCGCCGGGGGAACTGCGCCGAGCACGTTCCAGGCCGCTGTTGTATCGCCTGAGCCATAGTTCTTTTGTGTCGCCTGAGCTGTAGTTCTTAAAGTGTGGTCTTTGGGTCGCCGGCATCAGCATCATCCCACATACCCCTCTTTTATTCTAGTTGTAGAGCATCTACTCAGCCAGCCCTATGGTGGTCTTGGATGGTGTCTGCTCTGCTCTCTTGTCGTAGTCTCAAAGTTGTTGTGGTAGGCAACAATCAGGCTTCCGCCCTATGCCTCCATCTTGGTCCTCCTTTGTATAGTTAAGTCTTGATTGTTGTTGGTGTCATTGGGGGGGCTCTCTTTGTCTATAAAGGAAGAGTTGCTGTGCAGGAGACACGTTTATGGGCCGGGTCTTGGTGCAGCAAAGCTTTGGCGCTCACTGAATATTCCCGTTGAATGTGTCCCTTATGCACGTGGTTGAAATCTGGTGTCATCTCCCACAGACCACTAGATGCCCTCGTTTCTGGGTCTCCAATGGGGTGTAGATCAGCTACTGCCTTAGGCACTCAGCAAGGATTACAGCAAAAACTGTAGTTTCTTCCTCCTGTCTGAGTGGCCCTGGAGCAGTCCGACTAGAACAGCAGATCATCTGGTCCGCTGCCAGAGGGCAGGCCACCCACATGCATAAGCCGTTGCTTGGGGCGCAGGTGTGCCTGCAAGACTTGCGGGGCAGGTCTTCAAAACATGCGGGGCGGGTCCCAGGGGGGGGCGGGGTCTCAGGGCGCCAACAGGCCATGGTGCGGTGAGCCTCGATGGCTGTGAGTCTGGTCCTTCTGCCTTCCATGCATCCAAGTCCCCTCGTTCCGCACTCCAGCGCAGCAAACACTGATTGCTGGGCGCACCTCTGCAAGAGTCCCGCCTCTCCCCGCAGGCATCTGGGTCTCCCGGGGTTCGCCAGAAGATGGGCTTCAGGGTGATGGAGAGCCAATCTCCCTTAGGTTTGGAACAAAAGCCCCTTTCCCCGCCACCAGCCAGACCCACGCACCTCCACACCTCATCCCCTCCGACTTCGCTGGGTGCGAGGCAACAGAACAGCCCCCAACCTCCGCCGCCATCTTTTTCAAACCTCTCAACCTGTACTTCTTAATCCCTTCATTTCAGTCAACTCTACTGAAGTCTAGCGCCGCCGGGAGGTGCACGGAAAGGGCGCCCGGGCCTCCGTCCGGTGCGCGGTGCGCGCGTCCCGCGGAACCAGGCGCGCGAGGGCTGCGCGGCTGGGACGGGCGCTGGGCGGCCGCCGAGCTCCAGGCACCGCCATCACCGTGTTCCGGACGTCGCCGCCGCGGCGTCCCCCCAATTTATACTTTTTAATCCCTTGAATTCAGTCAACTCTACTGAAGTCTAGCGCCACCGGGAGGTGCACGGAAAGGGCGCCCGGGCCTCCGTCCGGTGCGCGGTGCGCGCGTCCCGCGGAACCAGGCGCGCGAGGGCTGCGCGGCTGGGACGGGCGCTGGGCGGCCGCCGAGCTCCAGGCACCGCCATCACCGTGTTCCGGACGTCGCCGCCGCGGCGTCCCCCCAATTTATACTTTTTAATCCCTTGAATTCAGTCAACTCTACTGAAGTCTAGCGCCGCTGGGAGGAGCACGGAGAGGGCGCCCGGGCCTCCGTCCGGTGTGTGGGGCGCGCGGCCCGCGGGACCAGGCGCGCGGGGGCTGGGCGGCGGGGACGGGTGCTGGGATGCCGCCGGGCTCCGGGCGCCGCCGCTGCGGCGGCGTCCCCAGCGTCCCGGGCCGGGCGGCCTGCGGGGGCGGCGGAGTTGCGAAAGTGAGTGAGTTTCCCAGGGTTTCGCCCGGAATGGGGTTCAGTGCAATCGGAGCCGACGCTCAGCGCACTCCGGAGCCTTTATCTCCTTCCTGCCAGTGAACGCCGGCCAGGTCATCAGCCGCCCCCTCCTCTCCGGTTCCATCCTCCCCGCAGGCGCGTGTGCTCGTGTCTCCGCCCGTTTCTCCATACCTCAGGCTTTTATGGCTTCCCCGACTGTCCCCGTGGCCTTCTCCTTCCCCCCAGCTGTGGGCATTTCAGTCCACCAACTTTCCTGTGGTTCTGGACGATGTCCGTTCTGACCTCTAGTTGTATTTTTGAAATTGTTGTGCCCGGCTGCAGGTTAGGTGTTCAACCCATGCCGCCATCTTGGTTTCTCCCTGATAAAATATATTAATCCACACTCCACCAAATCCTTATGAACAGAGAAGAAAGTAATTTCCAACCCCTCCCCCCATAGTAAAAAAAAAAAATCTTAATTTTAAAGGATTTCTTTGATGAGATTATAAGCACTTAAAAGAGTAGGGACTGCATACACACACACACACACACACACACACACACACACATACACAATTTAAAAAATTCTGTCTCCTTTTAGTCTCTCAGGTGTGATTCTTTGGGCAGAGTGAACACTATCAAGTGTTCAAATGGACAAAAGGATGCTCTAGCTTTCAGTAGTTGAAATGAGTCCTCTTAATGATCTGAAAAGAGGCTGTGGTGATGGGGACAGTGTTTTCAAGGGGATGTGGGTTTTAAAAAGACATAGAGAACTTTGAGAGTGTTTATAGAAGAGGCAAACGCATCCTGAATATTCTAGAAAAAAAGAGCCTGGACCATTTTGATCTCACTGAGTTCTCTCTTCATCTTTGAGCTGTGTGATTGTGGGGAAGGTGCTTAAACTCTCAGTTCCTTAGTTTTCTCATCTGTGAAACTGGAAGGGTAGTACATCTACAATATAGGGTCGTTTCAAGATGAAATGAGCTAACATATAACTTGGAGCAATGATAGCCATAGTAATTGCTCAACAAATGCTAAGCATTATCACTCTTTTTAAAATATCGATCTTTATTGTTGAAAGTATTACTTGTTATCACTCTTATTACAGCTCTTGGGGGAAAGGATTAGGGTTCTCTCCTTCCCCAGAATGTAAAATATTTGACTAACATACTTTAACTGTAACGTTCTTTTAACTTTAGAGAGATTCTGATGACCCTTGAAGCAAAGTAAGTCACATAAGTGGAGTCTGTCATACTTATCCCACCACGTCAGCCCCTCTGGTCTCTCTCAAATGCCTTGGGCCATGGGTCTTGCGGACTCTGCAGAAGGGAAATAAGACCAAGAGGCAGATGTCAAGTGGAAGGAGCTCCGAACAGGGAGCAGACACCTGCCACCTGCTTCCTGCTCTGCCTCGGCTGTGAGCCAGGGGAGTCACTTAGCTTCTGATATATCAAATGGTACCTAGTGAAGTGGATGTGAAAAAATTTTTTAATAGGGTTTGAAGAAGAAGAATACACATGGGATTATAATAAAATAAGACTGGTAATATAACAAGTGTGGCTTTTTATACATGCAAAACGGTTTCATCTCATTAAAATGTACTGGCCCTGAGAGGTACATAACAGCCATAATGCTCAAAATAACTTGGTCCTCCTTTCAGAGTTGTCTTCAGATTCATGGATAAAAACCAGTTTCATAACTTTATGTCACACTTTAAACATCTTTTAATTAAAAAAAATCGCTTTTATTTAAAATAATTTCAGACTCACAAAGTTTCAAAAATAGTTCCGAGACTTTCCACATACCCTTCAATCCAAAGTCCCCAAATATCAACATCTTATATAATCCCAAAGGCAGAAAATTAACATGAATATAATACTATTATCTAATCTACACACCTCATTCAGATTTCACAAACTGCCCTGCCGATGTCCTTTTGTGACCCAGAATTCAATTAAGGACTAGACCCTGCGTTTCGCTGTATCTCCTTAGTTGCCTTTAATTTGGAATGTTTCCTTAGTCCTCTGTGATCTTGATACTTTTGAAGAGGATTGGGTAGTTATTTTGTAGATTCTCCCTCATTTTGAGTTTGTCTGATGTTTCCTCATAATCAAAGTTGTAGATTTTTGGCGAGAATGTCATAGACATGATGCTGTGGTCTTTTTCAGGACATCATATCGGGGTACACGGTATCAATCTGTCGCATTACTGATGGCTGGTGAGAGTAAGTCTGCTTACTCAGTCACGGTGGTGTCTGTAGGCTTTCGCACTGCAAAGCTACCCCTCTCTGCTTGGTAAGGAAGCCTCTTCCGGGATACCCTTTGAGACTATGTAAATACCCCTTTTCTCCTTCATTCTCCAATTTCAGCATTGTATTAGAGTTCTCCAGAGAAATAGAAACAATAGGATGTGTGTATGTCCTTGATAAGATATGGGCTCACGTGATTATGGAGGCTGAGAAGTCCCACACACTGACACCTACCAACTGAAGACCCAGGAAAGCTGGTGGTATGGTTACAGTCTGAGTCCAAAGGCCTGAGACACAGGGGAGCTGGTGAAGTAGATCCCTGTTGAAGAGCAGGAGATTACTATCCCGGCTTAGGCAGGCAGCCAGGCAGGAATAAAAAGGGGCTGATTCCTCCCTCCTCCACCTTTTTGTTCTATTCAGGCCCTGGACGGATTTGATGACGCCCACCCACACTGGGGAGGATGATCTACTTTACTTAGTCCACTGATTCAAACACTGATCTCATATGGATACATCCTCACAGACACAAACAAAAAAATAATGTTTAATCTGGGAGACTCGTGATACTGTCAAGTTGACACTTAAAATTAACCTTCACAAGCATCTATAAGTCTTGCCTGGAACAGGCCAAATGGTCATATATATTTTTTAAAACTCCAGGAAGTCCAGATGGATTGTTCACTCTCACACACTCAAGTCAGGGTGACTGTAGGCTGTCTCCACAAGATCCACAGAGCTATTCAAATCCAAGGTCCTTTCCCTCCATCACTTCTCCCTGTCCTGTCATGTTTTACACTGTCTTCGTGGAGGCTTCTTTGGAAACAGACAGCTCTGGATTTGACCCATTCAAGTGACGTAATCACCAAGTTTCAGTGCCTCATAAGTAAAAAGAGGATTCAACTTCATAGATTGTTTTAAAGAGTATATAAATTAACATGTGTAATATTTTCTGCATTAAGCATAATGTTTAATGAATGTTGGTCTTTCCTCCCCCCTCCCCACCCCCACTCTGCAATGAAAACACTCGAATAATCCCAGTAAATACAAAGGCTGAATTTTCATTTCATTGGTCTGGATTGGAGATGGCTTTTAAAAAAAATCTCTTCACGTAATTCTAATGTGCACCCAGGTGTGAGAACCATTGAATTACATGCTCACTTAGGTCTTACTAATTTAAAACTCTAAGATGAAAGAGAATTGCATATAGCTTTACTTTTGTTATTTTAGCATGGTATTATTAAAGGTATGGGCAATAAAAATAATTAATTGGCCGTAACCAGTTTGGCTCAGTGGATAGAGCATCAGCCTGCGGACTCAAGGGTCCCAGGTTCAGTTCCGGTCAAGGGCATGTACCTTGGTTGCGGGTACATCCTCAGTAGGGAGTGTGCAGGAGGCAACTGATCGATGTTTCTCTCTCATCAATGTTTCTAACCCTCTATCCCTCTCCCTTCCTCTCTGTAAAAAAAAATCAAAATATTAAAAAAAATAATTGTATAAAGTGAGAAACTTGTCTCATTCATTGTTTGTATTGGTTCGTTCAATTGGTGTTTTCTTGAGCTCCTTTGTGCAGGCATCGTGTTAAGCACTGGGCATAGAAAGATGAAATGGGCACAATCAAGCAGCTACAGCACAGTACAGTGCGAAGCAAGTTATAATGAAGGCAGGGACATTGGTGTAGCATGCCATGAATACTATGCATGGTGTTTGACCTGCAAAGGAATTCAGATTTTATTTCATCAGTGTTCAATAACATATGAAGAATATGGAGCAGGTGATGGGAAATCATGATTATGCTAGAAATATTTCTCTGGTGTGTTTGACACGGGTGAGCAAGGAGGTAGAGTGATCAGGGAGGGGGAGAGGGGGAAGCAGAGGGAGAGATGCTGAGAGCTTAATGCTGGGATATGACAGTGAGGATGAAAAGGAGAGGCTGGATTTGTGAGATATGTGGAATGACAGGACTTAAGGACCAATTACGTGCAGGGGAGTCTTTGATGGCTTCAAGGTGCCTAGGTAGCTTGTGGCATTATTCATTCAATGAATTAGAAGAAGGGCAAGATTGTGAATGGAAATTGATGAGCTCAGTTTTGCATCTGTTACAATGAGGCGTTTGAGAACACGTTATCTTACTAGATGGTGGGTGATGTATGGATCTGGTACTTGGGAAAGGAAGCACCATTAGAGATAGAGGCGAGAGACTATGCAGTTTGGTATCTGTAGCTGTAGGTGTGGCTGAAATTGCCCAGGTAGACTATTTAGAAGAAGAAGAGAAAAGCCAAGGGCAGAGCTCAGGAATCAGTAGCGTTAAGCAGGGGTGGAAGAAGAGGAGTCAGAGAGGAGCCCGAGGAGGATTGGCGGAGCGCAGAAGAGGACCAGGAGAGGAGAGTCTTGGGGACATCAGGAGGAAGAAACTTCAAGAAAGGCAAACTGGTCAGCAGTGCAAAGGCAACAGTAGAATCAAATCAGCTAAGTTCTGAACGGAACTCCAAGAATTGGATTTGGCCTCTAGGTGGGCATAGGAGACTTTATTGATCTTGTGTAATAAAATTTGTGGAGAGTCTTAGAACAGGTTGAAAATTTACCCCCTTTCCAGAAACCTTCCCTGACTTATCGCACAATCTGTTTACTCAGCAGATGAAAAGCATTAGCAGCCCTAGCTGGCTTTTCCTCAGTAGTTAGAGCATCGTCTGCAGACTGAAGGCTCACAGGTTCGATTTCGGTCAAGGGCACGTACCTGGGTTTCGGGCTTGATTCCCGCCCTAGTCCGGGCATGTGTGGGAGGCAACCAATCAATGTGTCTCTCTCACATGGATTTTTTTTTTTTTTTTGTCTCTATCTCTCACCCTCCCTTCCACTCTCTCTAAAAATCAATGGAAAAAAATATTCTCAGGTGAGGATTAACAACAATAAAATAATAAAAAATAAAAGCATTGGCTGACATGCTCTCTGAGCTGGAAGCTACCTTATGGGTTGTTTAATCCTGGCCTCACTGAATAGGTGAGGAAATTAAGGCCCAGAAAAGTCATTACTTGCCTGAAGTCAACTGGCAGATTTAAGACCTCCATCTAGGGCTGTTCCACATACATTGACATTGGTATAATTAGTTTATAATAATTTCCTCCTCGTTCATATATTGCTACTTTTACTCTGGTTATTTTATATATACACGTAGTTTGTAGGTTTTGCTGTTTTCCAAGGTTATAGAGGAGAGGAACTGCATCTCTATTACTTTACTACCTTCTCTATCCCTCACTTAACCTACCATGTCAACAGGCTGTTAGGGAAGTGAGAAGGACATGCTCTCTTCCTATCTGGTATAGCCAGGAGCGCTGCATGGCCTAGGCTTAGATAATCAGACACATCATCCTGGGACTTTGAATTCTGAGTGAGCGATGGAAAAAACGAGAAAACAGTTGGAATTTCCTTAACCCAGTAGTGGTGTCCTGGTCAGTGCTCAGTTCCTGATTCCTTATTCTCTGGAACTGACTTGGATTCTGCCTGTTTTCAGGCTGGCTGTTATGTTCTAGTCAGTTCTGTGAGCCCTTCATTTCCTTTGGTTGGGGTTAGCCAGCTGTCTTTGTCTGCTCAGGCTGCCACAACAAGATACCACAGATTGTGTGGCTTAAATAATAGAAACTTGTTTCCTCATAGGCTTGGAGGCTGATAAGTTCCAAGATCAAGGTTGGAAGGGGATGGTTTCTGGTGAGGACTTTCTTCCTGTCTTGAAGACAGTTGCTTTGAGCTAACATGGTCTTTCCTCTGCACATGGGTGTAGAGAGAAAGTTAGCTCTCTGGTGTCTCTTACAAGGACACTAATCCTATAGGATCAGGGCCCCACCCTTATGACCTCATTTAACCTTATTGCCTTCTTCAAATACAGCTACACTAGGATTAGCCCTTCAATATATGAATTTTAGAGGGGAACAAACATTCAGTCTGTAACACCAGCCAAAGCCAGTTTGTTTGGTTTGCAAATTAGAAACTTGAGCTGATTCGCATGAACCTAAATTTGCTGGTCTTATTTTC
The DNA here is from genome assembly GCF_027574615.1 of Eptesicus fuscus. NCBI lineage: Eukaryota > Metazoa > Chordata > Mammalia > Chiroptera > Vespertilionidae > Eptesicus > Eptesicus fuscus. Next base: position 9,466,774 of record NC_072491.1, read on the forward strand.
CCCTTTTAACTCCGAAATGAAAATGCTTTTTTTTTTTTTTTTTTTTTCATGTTGTTCTGTAAGGCTGGCTTTATTCAGTTGGTTGAAGTAGTAGTCTGTTTAACAAAAAGCGAGAGCCTTTTGAACATCAGTTCCCTCTCCTGACTCTTTTCTTGCCTCTCTGGCTTCCCTGGCACTTCTTGAGCAAACTTGTTAGTAGTTAAAGCAGGTGGTTGGAGACTCTCTGATGTCATTCTCCACACTAATGTCAGATGCCAACCTCGGGGTTGGCTGGATGGAAAAATGACCAGGTTGGCTCCGACAGTTATGGCTCCATGTTGCAAGAAGTTGGCAATTCTCTTCCTGCTTTTTTCTTTTTATTGCTTGTTCCACAGCACACACAGCTGCCTGGCACTTCTGCTCTTCAACTGCGGCACTCACCATCAAAGGCTCTTACTCAGCCTGCTGCTTCAGACAGAAGGACAATGACAAATAATACCAAGCCGGTCCTTCCCCCACGGGTCTCTGAGCTAGCAGTCTGTATGGAGCCTGTCAGAGGGAAATCTGCCTGAAACAGTCCCCAGGATAAGGGTTTTCTCAAACAAGCACTACAGAGGCCCACATGCTGCATTTACATGCAAAACGTTACCCACCAGAAAGTCAGATGTAAATATGACCCTACAAAACTCTTGGTTCATGTTTGTTTCATTTTTATTCTGCTCCAGTATCCCCTTCACACCTGGAAATTGCTCAGTATGAAGTAAACTACAGCACTTTCCAGCACTGTTTTTGTGGGTTTTTTTTTTTTTTTCAACTGCAGCTGTCTGGGAAACAGTAAACTCTTGTTTTGAAGTTTTTTTTAAAATTGAGTTTTGATTCCAAGCAAATGAAAATGGTTTCTGTTTAAACTTCTTATTGGTGATAGTTTAACTAGCTGGATTTTGTTTTCTCTGGATTATGGATTTTTTTTTTTTAATGGGTTTCCTTCAGGAGTTTAACATTCCCTGAAGCTCACTGGTAGCAGAGGAAAAACGTAACCAGAGAAATTGAATTTCTTTTATGTCCACTGACAGTTTCCATTATAGATAAACCTAGGGCTTTCTACCCAGGAGTTCATGGATTAGGAAGATTTGAGCAATATTAATGCCTCTTCTCTGTATTTTGTAAGGCTAGAGTACATACTTTGGAAAGTGATTATAAAATTAAGTCAAGATAGCCACTTATTTCTGGCATTTGTTATGGGATAATTATCCTAATAGTTCTTTACTCTTGTAATTTAGTAAAAAGGCTATTTTATTTTCTCTTGAGGTTTGGGCAAGCATGAATGAAGTATAGATTGTTTATTAAAATATCTAAATTAAAAAAAAAGTATTCTAGCAGGTAGTGTGTTTACCTTGCAGTATTTTCACCAGTGTTTCCCACTCTCACCAATTAAAATCACCCAAGCAGTTATTGCAAGGTCATTGTGTGCATATTCCTGGATTCTGGGATAAAGGCTGAAGGGATGTGTGATGAAGAGAGTATTCAGAGATCATGGGCATGAGTTTGTAGTTGGTCCAGACTAGATGGTGCAAAGTATGTGGAAACCAAAATGGGGCCGGAGTAGGATTTGCTAGAGCATGTTCCTTACAGGGGAATTTAGGCTTCACCTGTCCTAGATTATGTGGAGTAGATGGTGGGAAGTGATAATTTCAGGCTGGAAAGATGGCTGAGAAGAGATGTGAATGGAAAAGCCAGGTGGGTAAGAAGACTAATCATTGGTGGACAGTCACATGTGCTGGGCACCGTGTTAAGTCCTTTACTGTGTACCTTTAGAAATGTAACCTCTATTAATTTACAGTGTGGTAGAAGATTTTATGTCCTTGTTTTAGAAGAGGAGCCTACGACTGAGGTCACACAAAGAGTACATATTGGGGTTGATAATAAAATTCAGGTCCACTTGACGTCAAAGAATCTCCACCGCTCCTATCAGTCTCAATGTGGCTTCTTCTGTATATCCTTAGTTATAGGACTTCTGCTCAGCTAGACTTCAGGTGGTGCTCAGTGATTATTGTTCTGCAGTTTAGTTGTGATTTCGATGTAGCTGTGGGAGGAGGCAAGCACAGCATTCACCTACTTCACCATCTAACTAGAACTTTCCACCAGGAGCATCGGTCTTGTCTTGCCTTTTGGCAGCACAGTTTCTTCTGATGAGACAGTCATATAGCTTGGTTTCACTAAGGCAAGTTCAGAACTGATTAGGAGTTTCCAGAATTGGGTCAAAATGGCTTGGGGCCAGTTTGCAAGAGTCACAAAATGTTTCTCAAAGTGTGGCCACCTTTAAAACACACACACACACACACACACACACACACACACACACACACACGAGATATGCATGTCAAAAATGCAGAATTTCAGATTCCATCGCAGCTAGACTCATTAAATCAGAAAACTGGGAACCTGGAAATCAGCATTTTACTGCCTCCACCCCCCAGGACTGAGCTGCACACACACATCTGAGGAACAGTAGGCAGATGGTTCAGAACTTGTAGATTTTCAAGCCTTCCACACGAACTGAGTCCCGATTTCCAAGGAGGGATCCAAGACTGGGGCCAACGAATCGACGGGTTTGTGAAAATGAAACCAGAGGGAACGAGTCTGCCAGGGCAAACAGTACCTGTTTGAATAGACAGAACTCCAGCTCACCTTTCAGGTGGAGGCCTCCACGCCCCACCTTGGCCACAGAGGTCCCTCACCATCATTTGTATTCTCAGAGTTTGTTTGTACAATATTCTTGGCAATTTATCTTACTCTGCCTCCTGGTATATCTTAGCTAAATCTTACAACTTACTGAACTTCATTTTTTAAACTGCAGTATAACTTACATATAGCAATACATCTGCACATACCACTTAAATTTCACATTGGTTAAATCGTTTAATTTTCACATGTGTATATAAAACGATGTAATGACCACCTGGATCATTTCCAACACTCCAGAAAATTCCCTTGTGCTCGCTGGTAATATCTCTCTAAAGATAGCCACTATTTGGACTTTTATTATGACAGATTCGTTTAAGCTCTTTTTAAACTTCATATATGTGGAATCATATGGTATGTAGTATTTTATATATAGCTTCTTCCACTCAACATTATATCTGTGATATTCTTCCATTTTGTTGAGAGTATTTGTAGCTTTTTCTTTTTCATTTGTGTCATGTCCTATTGTACACAATACCATAATTTATATACTCATTCTAATGTTGATGAGTATTTTGGTTGTTTCCAGTATTGGGCTATGATGATAAAGCTCCTAGCAACATTCCTATATGCCACTTAGTGTTGGAGATATACTCAGGAATGGAGCTGCTGGGTCATTAGGCATACATGTGTTTGGCTTTAGTACACACTGCTAAGCAAACATTCCCAAGCGGGTTGGTACCCACTTACATACTCACCAGCTGTGTAGTGGAGTTCTAGTCTGTTTAACTTTCAAGTCTTGTCTCTCTGACATGATCTGGAAAGGAAATCATGCAAGCAGCCACATATATTTTGTATTAGCCGTAAGGGCTGCACAGAGACCATAGGGTGGTAGGGATGTGGTAAACACCAAATGACTTAATCAGAAGCTCACTGAGAATCACTGCAAAAAGACTATGAGAAATTGCAGGAAAGTCGAGATGATCCAAATCCCGAGACAAGGAACAATATTACTCAAACTTTCCATGCACTGTTTGAAAATCTTGCCCCATTCCTTACCATTTAACATCAGGATATTACTCAAAGGTGAACCAAATGACTGTAGACCACTGAGCCAAAAAGCCTGTTTAAATAATAGAGTCTTGTGCAAACAGTGATCTTTTTATGTGAGAATAATAAAATGATTTTGTCATCTTAGATGATCTAACACATTTTAAAGGCAATGACTGTAGCTCTTTGTTCTAAACTCTCTCATAGGTTCAGGCAAGGGCCTGAAAGCAACTTCTGGCTGCTTGTTGACCATAGATGGGACACTCCTCCTTTCTTGAAAGGCAGCAGCCCGATGTGGTAAAAAGTGCATGATCTGGGTTTAAATCTCACCTTTGGTAGATCCTTGCTATGTGATCCTGATCAAGTGTTCACCTCTCTGGGCTTGCTGGCTCGTCTTGGTGATGACAATACCTACCTCTCTCTGAGCTGGGAGGATGATTGTGAAAAAGCAAATCCAGAGGTGGCATATAGATGGGATATAAAAAAAAGGCAGCCTTTATTCCTTTTGATTTCTTTAAAAATTCATTTTCCCCAGCTTTGAGATACAGTTGACATGTAACATTCTCATATTTGTGTCCAATGTGCTGATTAGATGATTACCGTGAGTAGCATTAGCTAACTGTGTGCATCATATCACACAATCACTATGTCTTTCTTTGTGGTGAGAACGTTTAAGATCCACTCTTAGTAGCAACTTTCAAGTATACAATACACTATTATTAACTGCAATCACTGTGCTGTACAGTAGATACCCAGAATGTATTCATTTTTGTAGCTGAAAGTTTGTGACCTTTGGCCAATATCTCCTCCTTTCCTCACCTCCTGTTCTCCCAGACCCTGGTAGCTGTGGTCTGTTTCTATGAGTTCAGCTTTTTTTTACAGATTCCACACATTAGTGAGATAACACAGTACTTGTCTTTCTGTGTCTGGCTTATTTCACTTAGCACAGTGCCCTCAAGATCCATCCATGTTGGTGCAAATATCAGGATTTCCTTCTTCCTCGTGGCTGAATAAAATACTATTGTATATATGCACACATTTTCTTTATCCATTCATTCTTTGATGGACACACTTAGGTTGTTTCCATACCCTGGCTATTATGAATCATGCTCTAGTGAACTAGGGTGTGCAGATATCTCTTTGAGATCCTGTTTTCAATTCAAGAGGAAGCCAGCATTACCCTAATCCCCAAAACAGATAAAGACACTACAAAGAAAGAAAATTATAGCCCAATGTCCATGTTGAACATAGATGCTAAAATCTTCAACAAAACAGTAGCAAACTGCATCTAGCAATACATTAAATAACCTATACACCATGAACAAGTGGAATTTATTTCAGGGATGCAAGATTAGTACACTATTTGCAAATCAATAAATGTGATACACTACATAAAAAATGCAGGATAAACATCACATGATCATATCAATAGATAAAATCCAGCACCAATTTATAAAAAAAAACTATCAGCAAAGTAGGAAGAGAAAGAACATGCTTCAATGTGATAATGGCCATATATGACAAACCCATATATGACAAACATCGTACTCAATGGGCAAAACTAAAAACTTTTCTTTTAAGATCAGGAATAAGACAGGGATCTTTGCTTTCACCACTCTAGTACTTGAAGTCCTAGCTACGGCAATCAGACAATAAGAAGAAATAAAAAGGAATCCAAATTGGAAAGGAAGAAGTAAAACTGTCATTATTTGCAGATGACATGGTACTATATACAGAGAACCCTAAAGAGTCCACCAAAAAAGCACTAGACCTGATAAATGAATTCAGTAAAGTAGCAGGATACAAAATAAATATCCAGAAATGAGTTTCATTTTTATATACCAACAATGAGCTATCAGAAAGGGAAACTAAGAAAACAATTCCATTTACAATTGTTTTTAAAAAAAGGTACCTAGGGATAATTTATTTATATTTATTTATTGATTGATTGATTTCAGAGAGGAAGGGACAGGGAGAGAGAGATAGAAACATCAAAGATGAGAGAGAATCATTGATTGGCTGCCTCCTGCACACTCCCTACTGGGGATCGAGCCCATAACCCAGGCATGTGCCCTGACTGGAATCAAACCATGACCTCCTGGTTCATAGATTGATGTTCAACCACTGAGCCACACTGGGTGGGCTTATTTTAATTTTAATTACTTTAAAAATATTTTATTTTTTCAATCACCATTTATCCCCTCTCTGCCTTTTTCCATCTCTCCCTCCCCCTTGAAATTACCACACTGTTGTAGGAATACATTAAAATTTTTATTTTACTATTTTTCATTGAAAACATAATACATTGTAAATGGAGTTTCAAAGTTAGATATAGGAATAAATGTATCCTAAGATGTAAAACACCTGTACTTGGAAAACTTTAAGACACTGAAGAAAGAAATTGAAGAAGATACAAATAATTAGAAGTATATACCATGTTAATGGATTGGAAGAATTAACTTCTTTAAAATGTCCATATTACCCAAATCAATCTATATATTTAATTCAATTATTGTCAAAATACCAATGGCACTTTTTACAGACCTAGAACAAACATTCAAAAACTTTACATGGGACCACAAAAGACCTCAAATAGCCAGAGCAATCTATCACGCTACCTGATATAAAATGATACTACAAGGCTATAGTAATCAAGACAGCATGATACTGGCAAACAAAAAACAGACATAGATCAATGGAACAGAATAGGCCAGAAATAAACTCATGCCTTTATGGTTAATTAATAGACAAAGGGGGTAAGAACATCCAATGAGGTAAAGACAGTCTCTTCAATAAATGGTGTTGGGGAAATTGAACAGATACATGCAAACAAACAAACAAAAAAACACACCAAAAAAATAGACCACTTTACATCACACACAAGAATGAACTCAAAATGGATTGAAGACTTAAATGTAAGACTCAAAACCACGGAGCCACGCTGGCCAGACAGCAATTTCTCCATTCCATAGGACTGGGTCTTGGCCTAGAGCCGTGGTCGGCAAACTTCAGCTCGCGAGCCACATGCAGCTCTTTGGCCCCTTGAGTGTGGCTCTTCCACAAAATACCACGGCCTGGGCAAGTCTATTTTGAAGAAGTGGCGTTAGAAGAAGTTTAAGTTGAAAAAATTTGGCTCTCAAAAGAAATTTCAATCGTTGTACTGTTGATATTTGGCCCTGTTGACTAATGAGTTTGCCGACCACTGGCCTAGAGGTTTCGTGCTCAGCATTTACTCCCTTATTCCAGGGTGCCTTCCTGCATGGTGGAGGCAGGGAAGCCTGCTGGGATTCTGGATGAGAATTCACTGCCCCCCATCAGCACACTTGTGCGATGTTTGGAACACTGCTGGGCTATTTTCTGCTAGAGCGAGGTAAAGGAGGTGTTGGCTTTTTTGGTAGCCGTGACCTATCATTTGACTCCTCAGTGAGGGTCCAGGGTGACTGTGGTGACAGTTACAGGGGTTTTGTTTTGATGGCACCGACTGAGCAGCATTTCGTGTTCACTCCCCTCCTTTGTGGGTTCAAGAGGAGGTGGTGGGAGCTTCCTGATTCCCCACCTTCTTCATTATGGCAGAGGAGGCCGTTCACTGGCAGACTGACTGGCAGTGTTGTTCCAGGAGTCATTCGTGGAGTCTCGGCCCCGAGCCCACTCCTCCAGCTTTCCAGTGAAATTCCAGGCAGCACTTGCTGAATCCCTTTTCCATGAACATAGCTGAAATAGTTTTGTTTTCTTCAATTGCACGCTGCCAGATATAACTACTGCTCTGAAGGCATTTTGGCCAGGTTCTTTTGGTCACATGCTCAGACTGTGACTGCAGACCCTGGTACCTTATCTTCCTCTTTGGAGACCTGCTTTCTGGCATTGGGGCCTTGCCTCAAATCTGTGCTGCTGCTGTGAACACACATTCTGATTGGCACCTGCTGGCCTGACTGAGCCACAGCTTTTACTGCCGCTTGAGCTCCTGCTCCACCTGTGAGAATGGACTGCTGGGCGCAAACTGTTGCTCGAGGTGTCCTGAACTTGGAATCGCCTTTGAACTCTATGTCTAGATCTCCTGAATGTTTCCCTTAATAGCTACTCCGTTCTCTCAGCCCCCGACTCAGGTCTTGAGCTGAGCCCACTCTGGTGGTCTGTTCTCTGTGGCTATGACTGATCCATGGCACCATATATCACCGGACAGATCACAGATGTTCCTGTGTGTCAGCTCCATGGCACTAGCTCTACCCAGAAGAGTTTATAGTCAGCCACCAAGTTGTGATTACTAGGGTCTCCTTTTAGATCACATACAAAAAGTAGAAAAATCTTATAGATTACTTGCAATAATTACCAGCAATCTGTCAGGAAGAAGCTGAAGATGGCATTGTGTTTTTAAAATGTGTCAGCTGAAGTTACCATTTATCTTTACCTGTACCATGATTTTAAAAAAAGGTTTTATTGATTCTGGATAAAGGAAGGAGGAGGGAAGGAGAGGGAGAGGGAGAGGGAGAGAGCGAGAGAGCGAGAGAGAGCGCGAGAGCGAGTGAGCGATGAGAGGGAAACATTGATCAGCTGCCTCCCACACATACCCTACTGGGGATTAAACTAGCACCCCCCCTAATCCCCTGCTGCATGTGCCCCGACCCAGAATCCAACTGGGGATTGCTTGTTGCATGCGACTCTCAACTAACTGAGCTGCACCGACCTGGGTATCTATACCATGACTGATAGAAGAAAAAAGATGAACTTTTTCCATCTTTAAGAGGATCTGAATAGTTTCCATTCTGTTTGAATTAATTGTAACAATAACCTTTAAAGTAGGGTAGTAAGTAGGTTAAACAATGCCACACTAATTTTCCTATAACCAATGAGTAAATATATATACATATGCTTTATAACAAATAAGTAAATACTATAATCTCAAATAAGTTAAGTAAATATTATATCAGTGTTGAAGGTTATATAAAACCATTATAATTAACTAGAATTCACAGGAGAATTTCTTATAAGTACTTCATTTTATAATTACAAGATGTGAAATAAATAAATTTGAAATGATAAGACCTTTGTCCCATTGTATTATATCTGAGAGACTTAACATACAAATGGAAAATGGCCAGATTATATATACAAACACAGATTTGACCCACAACCTGCAGCAACCTGCAGGAAATGAGCCCATTTTTATAACCACGAGCCCAGGAAGCCAGCATGGTATTAGTCCTCGCTGGAGGAAGTCAGACTCTATCTTTAGTCACAATCCAGGAAGCCACACAAACGCTGTAACAGTTGGCCCCAAATGGCTAGGACTGGATTAACAACTGACAGCTTCCCTAATTTTTGCCCTTGCTTCCAACTTAGACTGATGGGGGAAAGCAAAATATGCACCCCAGTCTATCGGATGGGCTACCCCATTTCTAATGAACCCACCCATCGCTTCCCCAGGCCAGCAGACTTCCAGGCAGAGCGCACCTGACGCCTTCCCTCTTCCCGACTCTGAGGCTTCCCCACTCCTCTGCCTGCCGTTGAGTTTCTGCTGAAACACAGATGATGGCGCTGCCCCTCCTGCTGTCCAGCAAGCTCTGGATTATTAGCCCTGGCTTGTTCTCGGTCGGTTGGTCTTGCTTTCTTTCCACGCATCCATCGTGCACTCTTGTCTTGTAAAGATGTGCATGTTGTCCCTGCTGCCTCTCGGTGAGCTGGTATTCTCCAAGTCCTGGGGCAGCAATTGAAAGGTCCTCAATCGCTCAGCCTTCCTGTTATTAAAAACCCGTGTCCTCTGATTTGAACGTTTACTTAAGGCTGAATTTGAAAACGTGGTTTCTAATGTAAAATTCAGCACTTTCTATCCCTAATAAAATAGTTTTCTTCAATTGTAGGTTACAGTATAAGCAAAGATTTAACAATCTTTGGTGCAGAATGGATTGGACCCATTTTGAATGTTAACTGTAATACATTCATGAGTTTGCTTTTATGTTTATTATGTTTCTCCTCTGAGAAATGCAAATAATTAAGCAGATATTCAGAAACTGAAGTGTACAATTTTTCCTTAAGTGTTTCATAATCTTCCTTTGTTTGATTCTGCAACATCATCTCCTCATTATCAGTTGTCATCGTATCACAATCTTTATTACATCTTATTATCTCTCTTTCCCGCATAGTACCATAAGTCACTGATTCTAACATGTGGTCCTTATGCCACCTGTATTACCCAAGAAGTGCGTCAAAATGCAGATTCCCGGGCCTCATCCCAGATCTACTGAGCTGACTTTTGGAGTGTGTCCAAGAATTTGCATTTCAAATATGTTCCTCAGATGATTTCTATATAGACATCATTTTTATTCTAGGTATCAGTGTATCTGTTTATCTTCATCATGCTATCTGTCTATCTGTCTGACTGTCTAAAGACTAGAATTTAGGACCTACTGGTATAATATATCTCAGGCACCTGACAGATATTATCTCTTTAATCCTTAAAATGGTCATAAATTATAATTTCTATTCTATAGTTAAGGGAACGATGTTTCAAGATAATAGCGAATTGTCCAGGGTCATATAGCTAGTAAACTATAGAGCTGGGAGTAGAAACCACATTGTCAATACAAAAAGAATCCTATAGGTTAACAAAACAAAACAAAAAAACCCACAAAGACTTTAGTTTTTCTATGGGACTGATCTTGATGCTTTACTGACTCAATCATCAATTTAACTGCAAGTCTCTCTGGTAGCTGAGTGTAGACATAGGCTAAATTGTGACATAATGTATTTGGCAATAAAACTTAACCATCATTCCCTATCTGAGATAAGTTACATCTCATTGGGAGCCTTGAGCAAAGGTATAAGCGATGAGTTACACCCTGGACATCCATGGATGATCAGCTTAAAGCAGCAAGCAATATAGTTCCAGCAGAGCCTTATGATTGTTGAGATTGGGACTGAACTTGAACTAGAGAGATCTAAGTTCATTTTCTGTTGGCAAAACATTTCTAAGGGAAGGTCTTAAAAAGGCTTATAAAAACTTAAAAGGCCCTTGGACATCAAATGGCTCTTACAAATTTAATCAGAAACATACGGATTAGATTTCTCATAAAATACATTTAGGTTTAAAATTATGGGAAAAAGTACAGGGAAAGATGTCTTTTAGGTTTGTCCAAACCAAATGCTAAATGCTTGGGAAAGTTGGAAACAGTTTAACAACAGCAGGACGACACTGAGCACATATGTGGCACTGCAGGTGACACAGGAAAACAGAGTCGAACCCACGGGAAAGTGGCAGGCAGGCCTCCCGGAGGCTGGGTGGTATGATAAGGGTGTCAGGAAGAGATGGGAAGGGAGGAGGAGAGTCTGGAGGATGAGATGGCCTTTCACTCTCCCCAGGGAAGGCTGGCTAATGGCATTCTTTTCATTCCTAAGTGCTGGCCCATTCCCACCCTTGGAGAGTTTTCTAGGAGCTTCCTTGGTATAAAGGAGGGATATCTGGCTGAGGGGCGAAGACATGCTTTTTTTTTTTTCAATCCTCACTGGAGGATATTCTTTTCCATTGATTTCTAGAGAGTGGAAGGGAGGGAAGAGGGGAAGAGAGAGAGAGAGAGAAAGAGAGAAGAGAAAGAGAGAGAGAAACTTTGACATGAGAGAGACACATTGATTGGTCGCCTCCCCCATGTACCCTCACTGGGGCTGGGGAATGCACAACTGATATAACCTGCCCTTGACTAGAATTGAACCTGTGCCCCTTCAGTCTGGGGGCCGAGGCTCTAACCATCCAAACAAACCAGCCGGAGCAAGAACTGCATTTTAATCCTACGTCTGCCACTTCCTAGCTGATTGATGTTGTTCACCCCAACCCTAAACTAAAGAAATGCTCTCCATGATCCAAAGGCTTACTGAGCCTCAGTTTCCCACCCATTAAATGGGAGATAGCGCACACCTTGGAGTGGTGTTGGGAAGAGGTAGGTGAGGTGGTGATCTAATCTATGTGAGCATAGTGCTTGGCACCTTCTAAGTGCTCAGTAAATGACTGTTACTGGCATCATCCTAATGTCCTTGTTCTAACATTCCTAAGGCAAAAGAAGTCAGTTGCCACCTACAATGCACAAGGGGAGGAAATGGAGGAGGGATGTGAGAAGGAAGGTTTTTCCATGCATCCAGGAAGAAGATACATTCTAGAATTGAATTTAAAACTAAGTTTGGGAATAAATGTTCCCTTGCATTACCAGTCATGGATGCACAAATGGTCATTTAGTCTTCCAAATTGGTTTTGTTTGGAAATGATCTGGTTTTTGAATAATATTATAAAGAAGTCTTTCTGTGGACTCAGTGCTTTTTTAACAACAAAAGAGAATGTTATTGGAAATGCACAACTGAGTTTCATGCAAAACAACAACAACAACAACAACAACACCACCCTCAAAATCCCCAAAAAACCCCACACCATCCTATTTGTTGTTTTCCTCCTCTCTGACCTATGCTTCTACACTTGCTACCTCTCTACCTAGAGAGCATGGCCTTCCGTGAGGGCAATTCAGAGGGATGTAAAGTTGGCTAGATCTTCAGATAGACCATCTCCCTGTTCTATTTTTTCCAGCGCGTCTCCTCTAACCCAACCCCACAGCTTGCTCAAAGCTCAGGGAGACTTGAATACTCGACTAAATTTGTCCATGTGTGGAGGGGCTTGGCCGCAAAAATGTCTTTTTGCCCTTGAAATAGTTTGGTTGCTGTTTTCTAGTTAGTTCAAAAAAGAACTTGAATCAAAATGCCTGGATACAGCCACCATATAGTTGAGTATATATGCTGGACGTTTTATAAGTGTTAAATTAGATACTTGAAAAATATATATGCACCTAAATAGATGTTCTATTTAATAATTTGTGTCCTTAGACCCTTTACATTCTTTTTGTGTTCATGTTATTTATGTGACCTTGTAGCACCATGTATCAAATGAAACACACCGGTCATGCCTGAGAAAATACATGCGAATCTCTTCTGTGACTGGTTGCATAGCCATTTGTTCATTTGTGTGACTGCACATATTTTATTTAATTACAGATTTTAAATGAAAGAGAGAGGGCTAAAATGTAATAATTTAATGTTACCACAATAATTCAATTTATTTTATTATACTTAAATTTATGGTTAACTGTAGTTTTGCTCATACAGTATACTGGTTACACATTTTAGGGCATATCTACAATGGAAAAAAAAGCCATCTAGGCTGAGAACCTCTTGTTAAATCTGGATTGCATAAGCTCAGAGCAGTGTGTTACATAATGAGACAATTTATAATCATCATGATAACAGAGGCTGTTTTCTGGAAAGAAAAGATAGCAATATCTGTAAGACTGCACCTGCACGGAGACTATAATTTCTGGGTGGCTGTGACAGACAATGTGAATCATGGATTATTACCATTTTTAAGGGCTCCATGTATTCCCCATTATTTATGATAGCTCCTAGAGGACTTACCCAGTATACACGCCTGGGCTGAGATAGATATATATTCAGACACACAGATGTGTATGTAGTTACATATTTATACACATATATTATGCACACATTATGCCTTGTAATTTATGGCAAAGAAAATAAATAAGCCCAATGGCTAAGACCTTGCAAAACACCCAAACGCAGGCCAAAGGCACCTTCACATCTGCCTTTTAAACGCAGAGCGAAGTCCCTGGAAGGATTCTCGAAGCTGCTGCCCAGATTTTCAAGGAGAAAGCTCAATCTCGTTAATGAACCCTCGCCAAAGGCCAGGGTTCCCTCAGGTGCACACGCACCCAGTGGCCTCATTTGTCATTGTGCTCTGGGCTCTGCTGAGCCGCCTCTAGCCCCAAGTGCCACGGATGTGACTGATTCCAGCAAAACCAAATGGAGCTCTTTCTTTGCACTTTTCTGTTGTCACCACAAGCTGTTTGTAAGCCCCGTTCTCTTGGTGCCCAATGATTCCCTGCTGCAAATGAATCACTTCTGTGAAACATTTATGGTTCAGTCTATTAGCTGTTTAATAATTGTACGTGGGCAACAGGGCAAAAATTAAAGTTGTATCAAGTTTGATTTCTGTCTCCTTTTTCTCTTTTGTGATAACCTTGACTATTTCCAGGCATCTCTTTTTAATTTCTGTTGTTGTTGTTAATCCTCACCCAACACTCTTTCTGCAATGGTTATCTATTGCCCAAATAATGCTGAGTAACAAGCAACTATACAACCTCAGTGACATAAGTAGTGCTTATTGCTTACTCTGGAGAGAGCTTGGAATTAGCTAGAGGGCTCTGTTGATCTTGGTTGGACTTGCTCACCTACTTGGGGTGGGGGGTAGCTAGCTGTTCAATGATCTAAAATGACCTCAGCTGGGCTAATGGGCTTTGCCAGGTGTCTCTCATCCTCTGGCACAGTGAGTCCAGATATGCTGTTATGATTTTGGCAGAGGTATAAGAGGGAGGGCAAGCTCAATTGTGAAGTATTTTGAAAATCTTGTATCACCTTGCTAACATTATATTGGCCAAAGCAAATCACTTGGATGGGCCCAGAGTCAGGGTGGAGAGCATTGCCAAACTACATGGCAAAGGGCACGGATATAGAAAGAGGTAAATATTTGGGGCCATGCTTTTAATGTATTATACCCATCTTACCACAGATATACCTCTCAGGAAAGGATCCAAGCAACATTTATATTGAGCTGGAATAATGGTTTGTACATATTGAGACTACTGTGACTATCAGCTATTATACATACGGTAAAAACACAGAAGAAAAGCAACGAGGCTCTGTGGTGGATTAAAAATGAACACAAAGTCTTTGTCACTTCTCCCAGTGAGGGGAAGGGTCTATTTCTCTATCCCCTTAAATCTGGGCTGGGCCAGCGGTTGGTTATATGACTAATAAAACACAGTGGAAGTACCGCTTGGCCTCTTTTGGGGCCAGCCTTTCAGGGGACCTGCAGCTTCCATGCCCTCTTTTGGAACGTCCATTTTGGTCATAGCCTCTCTCGGAACACAGTTGCTGTGAAATGAGAGGCTGCATGTGGGCTCTGGTCAGAAGGTAGCCTCAGCTTCCAGCCTGTCGGGCTCCTGGCGACTGCAGGCTCAACCAACATCAAATGAATGAGAAGACCTGTCCAGCTCGGTCAGAGTTGTCAGAGATAACGAAATGATTACTGTTTATTTAAGCCACTAATATTTGGGATGGTTTGCTATGCAGCCATGGACAACTGAAATGTTCCAAAAGTGACATTCTGGGCATTAGGATCAGGTTGAAGGAGGGACATATTTTTGACTTGTAAGGTGTTTTTTTTAGAGCTTTTGTAAAAGTTAGGGACTTGTTTTACCTAAACTTATTGCCAACTTGGCAAATAGTTCTCTGGAAAGGTGTACCCACTTTATCAAGTATGCTGACTTGCAAGTAGAGAATCACATCAGTGTTGGAGGGCTCTTAGCCAGTGTGGGTTTTGCCACAGCAGCACCTTGGCCTCCATTCTCTGTTCTTGACTGCAGAGAGCGCTGCAGAGAGCTCTTCAGAGCAGGAAAGAGGGACTGCCTTTTCTCTTGTCATTTCCTACGGGTGCGTGCACACACACACACACACACACACACACTATTATTATTATTTAAAAAACATAGATGCACTTTCTTCTGCTGCCCATTTCATTCTTCAGTGACACCCAGTATGGTTCAGGACCCTGTGCCCCACTCATCCATTGATGAACATCAATCTCTGGCCATGACATTGGATTTAGTTTGGAAAGTATTTGCAGTCATGTGTCTTCCCAGGGCAAATAGCGTCTTTATTTGAATTGCCACCTGCTATGAGTTCTCCAGACTTTTTCTCTTACTTACTGCAGATGGTTGAAAGCTGACTGGACCATCATTTAACTCAGATAGTTTTCCCATCTAGCTACAAATTCCTATCTTATCACTCTCCCCACCCCCAGCTTTATTGAGGTATAATTGACAAATATAGTTGTACATTTAAAAGCATATGATGTGATGATTTTATATATTATGAAATATTGATCACAATCAAGTTAACTAACACATTTATCACATCACATAGTTGCCTTGTGTGTGTGTGTGAGTGTGTGTGTGTGTGTGTATGTGTGTAGAATGCTTAAGATCCACTCTTGGCAAATTTCAAGTATACAGTACAGTAATCCCAATCCTATACATTAGCTCCTCAGAATTTGTTCATTTTATAAGTGAAAGCATGTATCCTTTGACCAACCTTTCCCCTTTGACCAACTTTTTCCCCCACGCTCTAGCCCTCAGCAACTACCACTCTATTTCTGTAAGTCTGACTTTCAATTTTTTTAGATTCCACATATAAGTGATACCATACAATATTTTCCTTTATCTGGCTTATTTCAGTGAGCACAATACCTTCCAGGTTCATGCATGTTGTCAAAACGGCAGGATTTTCTTTTTTTATGGCTGAATAACATTCCATTGTGTGTGAGTGTGAGTGTGTGTGACTTTCATTATCTATTCATCCATTGACAGGCACTTAGGTTGTTTCCATGTGTTGGATATTGTAAATAATGTATTGAACATGGGGGTGCAGATATCTTTTCCTTTGTGTTTGGTGCCACTGAGTCTGGAGCCTCTGGAGCTTGGTTTCGGGCAGGCGTCAGGGCCAGGCCAATCCTGCCTGGGTGGCACACGAGGAAGGACCTACTTGGAGACAGGCCGTTTCTCCCAGCCTGCCCAGGCAGGATTGGGAAAGCAGAATCTCACAGCGGCCTTCTCTGGGCGCCTGAGCCTCTGAATGGTGACCCTCTCGGCGGTGCTATGGAGCAAGTCGATGCAACTCTCGTTGCTACTGTGACCTCCGCAGACTCTGAAATTCAATTTTTGTAATTTTTCCTGCTTTGCTAAGCCACACATCACTCCTCCAACTCTTTCCCCCCCCCCCCCAAATTAGTGTAAATGTTTTGCCTGCTGAAATCTCCCCATTCTCTCTATGGGCTAATCCACATTTTGAAAAATTCCTTTCCTGTATTTTATTTGGGTTTTAGTAGGATGAGGAGATAAACGCATGTTGTTAATACTTCACATTTAACCAGAACTCTTTCTTTGAATTTGAACTCATTTAGCAATATTGTGATGTTAATTTAGTTATCTTTGAAGACACTGCAATGAAGTAGTCTATTTTTAATTTCCGGAGAAACTTTTATGCTGTTTTCCATAGTGGCTGTGCCACTTTATATTTCCACCAACAGTGCACAAGGGTTCCCCTTTCTCCACATCCTTACCAACAGTTGTTATCTCTTACCTTTTTGATAATAACCTTCTAACAGGTGTGAGGTGATATCTCACTGTGACTCTTAGATAAACCACCAAAGGACCAGGGACTAAAGGCAGACGGTGTGTGGAGCTGGCCACCTGACTGTGTCATGACTGCTGGTCTCTTCAGCTTCTCGGGGGCTCCATTTCCTCCCCTGTAAAGTGGGGAAGATGAGAGACAAGAATCCTGTAAGGCCCGTCTGGATCTCTAATTCTCAGCTTTCACAGAGCACCCAGGGCACTGACATTGACTCTTGGAAACTTCTTTAAGGTTCTTTCCACGAGGCAGGCAGTGTGGGGCACCATAAGAAACATGTCCCTTAGGAAAGTGGGTATGTCCGTCATGCTTCAGATCCTCATCCTAGCTTTTCTTGCTTACTTTCCATGTTTAATTTGAAAATGAGATCCAGGATCTTACAGTACTTCTTGGATTCACTGCCAATGTTTGCTGAAGCAAACCAAAGAGAGAGTTTAGGCTAGTGTACAAAGAGGGACAAATGCCCTTTCACGTCAACCAAAGCATCAAAACCCAATTATTTTCTTTCTGGTGGAGGGGAATCTCCCAAGATACTTCCTAGGTGTGGAGGGCTGAGACCCTTGTCCCTTTCCCCAGCACATACACCTCTCCATTTTCTGTGCTGTGTGAGTAGTCTAGAGTGCTTACGATCGCTCTGTAATGAACACATCCTGGCTTAGACCCATTCCCTCGGGAGGTGCTGGTGGGCCTAGACTCCGGGACAAGCTGACGGGAGCATACCAGATGGCCGGATGAAGGTCATATTGGCACTTGTTTTGTGGCAAAACCGTGGGGTGATGAATGGTGCACTAAAAGGATGAGCATTACATTAGGAACTTGGAAAAGGTATATGCACTTACTGATGGCAAACACAGCAATGACTTGGACACACCCAATCACTTTTCAGGTGATGTGGGGTCAGCAAAAAAAGCCTAAAGCCTGCTCTGCCGAGAATTTTTTTCCCTCATAATTTAAAAACTCATGTGCATTTTCATGGAAATCTAATCCTATGTTTCAGATTTATTTACAGTTAACTCATCAAAATGTTGTTTTGCAAGCTGGATTCAAGGTCCAAGAAGCCTTTTGAAAAATTTTATAAGCTTTTTAAGGACTTTTTTTTTTCTTTCTTATAAGCAGGAAACCATGTATCACTGAGAGAAAACAAACTTGAGCCCCCAAAGGTCCAAGTTTGATTTGAAGCTCAGAAGTCTTGAACACCAGGGATACTCTGAAGTAAAATGGATTTCCCCCATGGAGTTTTTTCTTAAAAAGTTTATAGGAAAACAGCTGAGGATTTCAGCGGAATACTATCTGTTTTCCTAAAACTAGGGAATATCCTGAAACGTAGCCCACACATTAGAAATGTTATTGCTCTCTTTATTTTTTTCCATCATCGCTTGCTTTGGACACATTTGTCAATGCTTTATTACTGCATAAAAGTTGGGTGAAGTGCAAAACCACATCGTAAGTGGAAAGTTCATTACATGTCAAGTTTCTTAGTAGCATTAATGTTATACCACATAAATAAATAAATAATCATTGTCCAAAGAAGAGCAGTCATTTACAAGACAATCTGTCCGTGGTTTAACTTTTCCCCACTGTTTTGTCTGTGCTGCCTGTGTCTGTACAGGTGGAGGGACGTGGACAGGTGATTGGCTCATTTGTAGATGTCTGGAATCTTTTTTTTTTCTTTTCTTTTTCTTTCGGGTTAAAGCAATTCTCACAGAACATCTAAATATTGGAGAAATCATTGTTTTGATAGTTTGAATTAATATTTCTACAGTTTTATTTAATCATATACTTTAGGCTTATATGCTTTACCTATATACTCTTTACTTGGTGCTTATTAGTTATGTAAGTATATATGCTTGTATACTTTTAAGCTCTAAATATTTTACATGTATAATCTTTACTTCATTTACTTTATAGTTATTATTTTACTTGATATTCATAGACTTTACTATTCTTATAGAGTCTGGATCAGTACTTATATTAGAATTCATTTTTTTCTTTGTGTAGACTGCACCTGTATATGTTGTCATCCTTTTGACATCAATTTCTTTATTTTCCCTTGGAAATACAGATCACTTGATGGATTGCAAAAAAAAAAACTCTATCCAACTTTAGTGCTAGAAGAGTTAAAGTGAGCAAAGTGGACTGATCTTTCAGTTAAGAACTCCTCACTCAGTCCTTGGTCTTTGCAGTGGTTGGAGAAACAGGAATTGTGCCAAGGTCATTTCATTAACATTTGTTAGGCACCTCTATGGCCCGAGGCTCTGCCAGGAGGGCCAAATGCAGAATGGGAAGCTTTTCCATGTCCAGTGTTCTGAAATACTGGAGAATAGGTGGTATAAATAGTGCTTTTGTGAACCGGTCATTTTTCTCTCCTGAAATTGGTGTGTGTGTGTGCGTGCGTGTTTGGTAGGAAGAACAGGTCAATTTTACCACCACCTGACTCAGCTTTATGCTCCTTCTCATATGAATCTATCACTGTAATTTCAAATAATGGGTCAAGGTAAGATTAATTTTACAACTAATCTTAATATGGAAGCAATTCATCATGTGCATTTTTCTCACTCCCTACATGTAGTGTTGAAAGGGTCTGAAAAGTGTTTTAAACAATATTTTACACATGAAGAATTCTTGCTTATTACTAATATTTTATTGCACGTAAAAATATGTATAACCGGCAGAAACACATTTTGAAGAAATGAGTAGTTAAAAAAAAAGGAAAAGAACCACAAAATAAAATGTATCAATGCCATAATCACAGCATCTGAGGTAACTGACTCAAAACTTCCCCAGGTTCACATCCTTTCCAGCTGTTCGGAGGAAGTCTATCAGATCTGCCTGGGAGAGCAATACAGAAACTCGGTGGCAAAACACAGCACAAATAATTGCTCATCCTGTGTGAAATGCCTTCCATCCGCTTTGGGAAAACCTCCTTGTGGCAGGAAGAAGCTAGGCAGCATGGAATAAAAGGGTCAGTAGTTTCTGCCAAGCAGTACCCAAGGGCCAGCTGGCTACCAGGAACTCGTGGGCAGAGACCCAGATTTGAATGGCAAAAGTCAAAGGAAAAACAAGGATTGCACCAGCTTCAGAAATGAACCCTTAGTGGCCTCATGGAGGAGGCTGTGGGGGAATTCAGCACATAAATAAAGATAAACTTAAAAAGCAGGCTTTGTAGGCCCGGGGTAGTGTGTTAGCTGTTATGGGCTTCCGCTGGTGCCCAAGGATGCGTCCTGTGGGTGATTATGCTCTTGGAAAAGTCCAGGGCTGAGCTTGCTGAGCTGGGGTGGTGCAGGCAAGTTGCTAGACTTTTCCGTGGAGGCTGAGCTCGTCTGATGATCCATTCGCACACGGGGTCAGCTTGTGCCCTCCTGTATGCCAGTCACATTCGTCTCCATTTTGAATTTGACTTGGTCAATCTGTGACATCGACGTTGCTGCTTAGTAATATAGCATCTCTTCTGTGGAATAAGTCAGAGAACACAGATCACATAAGAACAAACTCTGCATCCAAGTGGATCTCTTCAAAGAGTGGGATCCACTTACCCGTGCGTATAAAAGTGACATTCAGCTGTACATGTTCATTTTATGTCATTTTCTCTCCTTTTTTTTTCCCCCTTAGATACAAAATTAAAATAATTTGGAAAAATGTCATGGATTCCATGTGAACAGAAGGCTTCTAGACAGGTTTGCGGGACAAGTGAATCTTCCTGGAAAATTTTTTGTTCGGCGTTTTTGTCGTACAAATCTTGATTTAAGTTTCGTTTAGGTTCATGATTGCAGTAAAAATAATTAGAAGTCTTCTGTTTTCTCTTTATTTTTGAATTTGACAGACAGAAGCCCCTGAGCTGCTTCTCCCCTCTCTCCACAATCTAAACAAAATTCAAACACCGCTCACAATTTTGTTTCGTACTCAAAGGAGCCAAAGAACATGGGCTCCTCTATTCTTCCCCCTGAAAAACATGAGGCTTTGTTCTTCACAGCAGAGGCGATGGCTGTTAAAGAGACTCCAGTTTAACGTGTAATTAATAGTGTGGCATTTCCTCAGGGCTTTCCTGAGGGACCCTTTCTGTATCTGTTTTATATTACAGAGCTCCCTGGCTAAACATTTCCAGATCATATAGATTTAGATAAGACAAGTTCCAGAACGTAGAGTATTTTTTATTTTTACATTTACAGAATTTATTGGCGTAATGAAAATAATACTTTGACAACTCCCCAAGTAATAAATGGCAATATTCTTAACCCCTGAGTAGTGCAGAGTAACTTTCAATGCCTAGTGACCACCTGATACCCAATGGTCTTCCTCTCAGAGGTGTTAGCAAATTTGAAATGCCTCGGGGTCAGTCCTTTTAGACTGTTTCCCTTGATGGTAATTGTCCCCCCCAACCCACCCGCCAAGTCCCTCTGGGTGGTCGGTGGCCCTGACATATCTTGTTCCTTCATCTGTAAGAATTAAAGATTTAGGAAAGAATGGACTGCGGCTCTGGGAAAATCACATTCTTTGTGCCTGGGCTGAGCATGGGGCATGGTGGGGATCCTGGTGTATCCGGGGAGTGGCCCTTACCCCTAAACCAAGTGTGTTGACCAGCAGGCAGAATGGGTCACCTCGAGTACCAGGTGACATGAGTAACTGAAACATAGTTTCACCTCAATCTGGGAACTAACTGTGGTTCATAGGGCTGTTTTTCAGAACAGACTGCGGTGAGGTGAGCTGATGGGCTTTATTCATTCTCCCTTTTCAAAACACCTTTGCTTTTCTTATAGAATTTACCTCATTTTGCCTCAGAACATAGTAATATATTAGGCTCTACTAGGGATATATACGTCTCTAGGCTCTACTGGGTTTAAGCCTGGGAAGGGACTATATGTATCTCATTGTTTAATCTCCCCAGCTGTTAGCATAGTGTTTTCCATAAATATTTTCCAAATCGAATTGAAGGTCTAAATCTCACAGAACTCTGTACTTCTTGTCGTAGTTAAGATAAGTAACTAATAAACCATCAAATTTCAGTGCCTTTACCCAAGAAATGTTTACTTCTCATTCATCTAATAGTCCAGCATGAGAGGGCCTGGTCAGTGGCAGCTTCCTCCATGTGGTGATTCAAGGACTGAGCCTCCTCTGTCTTGTGGCCCAATCCGGCCAGAAATAGAGGGAGAGAGTGTGGAAAAGGGACACCAGTGTCTTAATTGCCTTGCCTGTAAGCGACATGTGTCACTTTGACTCATATTCTACTAGGGAGAGCGAGTCACACGGTCTCACCTAGATGCAAGGCCTTCTCGGCGGCTGTCCTTTCTCAGTGGGGCAGAATCCTACAAAATTAGATCTGAAGGGACTTCAGAGCAATCATAACCCCTCTCTCCATTTTGCAGTCGAGGAGACATGGACACAAAGGGGTAAAGAGAACTTTCCAATTCCTACAGCTGGTCAATGGCAGAGTTGGGACTAGAATCTAGGTCTTGTGATGGCCAGTTGTTTCTGCAGCATTGCATCCAATCCAAGTGTTTGTGATTTCTGTGCTGCTCAGGAATAGTAATCCATCAGGTGCTCGAGAGCAGTGGGTGGGGAGTGTTTTCATGGAAAGTTGGAGTTGTTCTGGCAGCTTTCCTTCAAGCGTATTTCATTCAACTCCCACTTTTTCCTTCTAGTATTTCACCGTGGACTTACAGCAGTCCCCTCTCCTTATGATAGCCAACAATAGTGGTGAATTGGCCAGGTTTGGAGGTGAGTGAGAAATGGGAGCATGGTCTAGATCCGTGGTCGGCAAACTCATTAGTCAACAGAGCCAAATATCAACAGTACAACGATTGAAATTTCTTTTGAGAGCCACATTTTTTAAACTTACTAAACTATATAGGTAGGTACATTGTTATTAACTTAATTAGGGTACTCCTAAGCTGGCCTTTGCTAAAAACTCAAGGGGCCAAAGAGCCGCATGTGGCTCACGAGCCGCAGTTTGCTGACCACGGGTCTAGGTCAGAAGTATGGCCAAAGTGACTGATGTCACTGGGAGAGTGATCCTCGCACCATCAGGCAAGGAGGCCTGGTGCCATGTGAAAACACACACGCATGTCTAAAACCTCCTAGTGGTCACCATGAATCTCCTCTTAGGATTTTCTTGAAATGGTTACTAGAAGGTTTTTCTTAAAATATACTTAGGGAAATTATTTGGAAAATATACAAGCATCCAAACATATCTTTTTACTGTTCGATTTGTTAGCATGTTCATCAGGAATGAGAAGGGTCTTGATGGAACAGGAGAGGGCGCAGAGGACTTTTGAGAGGGAAGAAGAGACTTTGGAGGAGGGGATACTTTTGGAGGGCAAACCAGAGTGAAGTACTATGTTAGTGGCAAAGGGAGAATATTTGTCAGTCAGAGATTTGCATGAGGACATTGAGTAACTGGGAGGTAATGGGGGGGAAAGGCATGAGCTGGGGAGGTGGGGGAGCATCAAAGACAAATTTATTCTCTTTCCCTCTTTACAATATCATTAGACCCACATTCATCATCACGTAGCAAAGTATTGGGTCCTAGACCTGGCTCTGTACTCGATCCTTGAATTTGGGTGGTCACTTAACATTCATTTTCTAACCAAGTTATCAGGGGGCTTGGGAGTCTTGTGGTTGTGCTTTAAGGGTATCACTAAAGGAAAGGTTTTCAGTAGCAAGTAAGGGATTTCTGCTGGGCCCTGCCACCCGCATCCCAACCAAATTAGCTCTGCTCTATGTGTTTTATATCTAATTTCTGCAGGAACCTTTTGTTTGAAGGACAGGTTCTGTGTCTGAAGGAAAATTTTGCAAAGTACTCAGCCTAGGAAATTTCTCAAGTTTCTTGTAGTTCTGACATTTTGGGAATCTATGATCTCTATGCAAAACCTTCAAGACTCGGCGGCTGTATACAGGACAAATCATAAGCTTCCATGTTGCCTGTCTTTAGTAGGGATTGGGACAACTACTGCATAGGACACAGTATCAAATGCACAAGAAAGACTTATTTATTGACGTCTACTGAGTGCCTGGCTCTGTTCTAGGTATTGCACATAGTTGAATATTTAATTCCCCCAACAATTTGATTAGACAGATATTGTTATTACAATTACCATTTTTTTAAAAACGAAGAGACAAAGGCTCAGAGAGAGAAAGCAACTGGCTTGAAAGAGCAGGGCTAGGATTCAAAATCAGCTCTAACTCCAGAGCTCATACTGTTCTTAGTTCTCGTTCTCTGACATGGGCATTCCCTCCCATAGCTCTTGACTCTTTTGCAAATTTCCTCTGCCCTATTGGTCCCCAAGTGGCTCTTCTACACTGGGGAGACTCCCTCTCCTGAGTAGGTATGACAGCGCTCTGGCTGTCAAGGTGACTTAAGATATCACCTGGGCTGTAAATCCTTCACTAAGAACACTGCTGGCCCTTAAAATAATGATGTTCTCTAAATCTGCTAGGGGCACCTTGAGAATCAAGAGGGGGGGGGAATGAGAAGGAAAGCGAGAGCAGATAGCCCTCCCCTTACTTGCTCTACCATAACCACGCCCTTGGCTTCTGTAATCCCCTTACTTGCTCCACCATAACCACGGCCCTTGACTTTTGTAATCTTGCTTGCTTCTTGCATCAGCCAACCGCCCAGGCTGCCACGTGTGTGGAAAGACTCCTGAATACCTGGAAGCTTATCCTATATAATAAAAGGCTAATATGCAAATCGACCAAACGGTGGAACGACCAGTCACTATGATGTGCATGGACCACCAGGGGCAGATGCTCAACACAGGAGCTGCCCCCTGGTGGTCAGTGCGCTTCCACAGGGGGAGCGCTGCTCAGCCAGAAGCCAGGCTCACGGTTGGTGAGCACAGCGGTGGTGGCGGGAGCCTCTCCCACCTCCGCGGCAATTGGACATCCCCTGAGGGGTCCCGGACTGTGAGAGGGCGCAGGCCAGGCTGAGGGACACCCCCCCCAAGTGCATGAATTTCGTGCACCAGGCCTCTAGTCATGTATAAAAGAAGGTCAGAACCCTTATGTGGTGCTCAGCCTCTGGAGGGGACTCTGTTGAGCCAGCACTGGGGGAGAATAGAACAGTTCTTTTCTGGAAAAAAAGAACAAGAAAAAAAAAAAAAAGAACAGTGGTTGGCCCGGGCAGTCTGCCTGGTGAATGACCCATCACTTACAAGTTCATCAAGCTTGCAGAGTTCCTGAGGGACAGAGGACACAGTTCATGTGGCAAACGCATGGAGCTGGGCTGTCCTAAGAACACCACCCTGGTTATTCCATGGTACGGTGTGGTAAGATTTTGGTTGTAGGCAAGGAGAAACCACTTAAAAAACACACAAACAAAACAAAACCTTTAAATTAAAAAACAGCCATATGTTGAGCGGTATCTGTTTTTTTCTCAAAGACTTTCAACTTCCCCCAACTTTTTCTTCTAACTCAATGTGTTTTTAACGGCTTTGTCAACATTATTCCTATTAGAAATGCCACTCAACCTGCAAACTAATTGTCCAGGAGCAAAATGAAGTTGAAGATAGGCTTGTAATCAATCCTGCCTCAGCCCACTTCTGTGGCTGTGTAAGTTTTAAGGCTTAGCCTATCTCTCTTATGCTAGCTCTTAGACTAGCATAACCTGGTGATGAATTCCAGATGTTGAACTACAGAGTGTTCAACTGGGTTTATGTGCTGCAGTTCTGAGTGAATAAATATATATTTTTTTCTTTGTGATTAAAAGGCTAAACAGCAGGTCATGCGTACCTAGGCATGCAAAAGGTATTTATATTTTTGATCAGGTGCAATGCAACTGGGAACTGTAAATATCACAGATTGGTGTAATGTGATTGACTCTAAAAGTCTGAGTGGCTCACAAGACAAACTCTAGACTTGCTCTTTTTTCTTTTTCCCCATCTACCTTTCAATTCTTCCATTTCCTTCCTGCCCCTCTCTGCCTCCTCCACTCTTTCCCTTAGTGGAGCACTATTTATTTATTTATTTATTTATTTATTTATTTGAGAGAGAGAGAGAGAGAGAGAGAGAGAGAGAGAGA
Organism: Eptesicus fuscus; assembly: GCF_027574615.1. Classification (NCBI taxonomy): domain Eukaryota; kingdom Metazoa; phylum Chordata; class Mammalia; order Chiroptera; family Vespertilionidae; genus Eptesicus; species Eptesicus fuscus. The sequence goes on from NC_072491.1 coordinate 9,492,785, forward strand.
GAGAGATCAATTTGTTGTTTTACTTCTTTATGCATTCATTGGTTGATGCTTGTATGTACTCTGATCAGGGATTGAACCAGCAACCTTGGCATATCTGGATGATGCTTTAATCAACTGAGCTACCCAGCCAGGGCATTAGTGGGTATTCTTTCTGTTACCAGCAATGAACCTAGATAATCAGGGCGATATGAGGATTGTCTTTCCATCTCAGGAGAGAACTTGAACCATTAGAGTTTATGAAAAGGTCTTGTGGGAAAAGTTTCAGTAGAGATCACCATCTAAATTCCTATGGAAGTCTAGACCCACACCTTGGAGAGCATGGGCTTTCCTCCATAATGCTTTTCTGATGACTGTTTTTGGAATATAGTTGTGATGGGAGGACTTGTTCTTATTTCTGAGAGAAGGAGGCTCCACTAGATAGATACTCCTGGCTTCCTGCCCCACTGGTTGAAGAGCTTTGGAGAAGAAACAAGGCAAAGTTGCCTAGCTAAGTAAGCCTTCTCTCTGGAATGTGTTGGATAGATCTATTTATTACCTTGCATGGGATGATGGTATCACAGGTGTTTGGATATGTCTAAACTTATCAAATTGTACACATTAAGTATTGCTGGAGGCTAAGTCCAGTGGGCCATAATAAATGCGAGAAGTCCTCAAAAGGTTGAATAGACTCTTTCAGCAGGGCTGAAAATCTGCATATTGTTTCCTGCTGCTGGAACAGCCAATGGCAATTCCCCTAACCCAGTGGTCAGCAAACTCATTAGTCAACAGAGCCAAATATCAACAGTACAACGATTGAAATTTCTTTTGAGAGCCAAATTTTTTAAACTTAAACTTCTAACACCACTTCTTCAAAATAGACTCGCCCAGGCCAGTGGTATTTTGTGGAAGAGCCACACTCAAGGGGCCAAAGAGCTGCATGTGGCTCGCAAGCCGCAGTTTGCGGACCATGGCCCTAACCTGAATGATCCTTTATTGTTTACCAAACCTTACCTTTGTCATGTATATCTGCTTTGCTATAGGGCAAAATGTGGGAATAAAAAGCTGTGGGTCCGAACATTCAGGGAGCCCACTTCACTAGAAAGTGGAGCCTCCTCTGGCTCCCCCATGCCTCCCAAATTTATATTTCTTGTCTAGTTTATTCATTTATATGCAGCCCTTCTCCAGAGTCCTGAACCCTTAATGTGAAAAGACCCTAGCAAAATACGTTCAGTTCTTTGTGGGAAAAATATAGCTGTAATAAAGGAGAAAATTATTGGGAGAAAAACCCTAGTGAAGGACATGGTCATCTTTGCCTAACTTTGTTCACAATTTCCAACCTCATGCCTCATTTCTTTGGTTTTGTTTTTCTTAGCTCCTAGAAGATAGATTTTTTTTTGATCATTTCATTTTATTCATTTGTATATTCATTCAATTAGGAATATTCAATATTGTGCTGCATGAATTAATTGGGAACACAAATGATATAGGGGTGGGCTCTTTCCTCATGTATAGCAGAGAAGAAATATATATATATATTAAAGATCACCATAGAGAGTGTTAAGTATTCTCGTAGGGGAATGTCATATGTGCCAGGCACAGAGCAGGAAGAGACAGAACATGTGAATAGGAGGATTGTGGGCTATAATATGGCTGAGCCAGATGAAGGGGCGTGGGCAGGAGGAAATTCCAAGCATTGGGAACAGCATGGGAAAAAGCATTATGAGAAGAAACAGCATTCACAAGAGGTGAAGTGAAGGAACCGTGATTAGTTGAATAGGATTGGAGTTGAATGGTGTGAGGTGTTAGCAGGAGAGATGAGCACATAGACATTCTATACTTACCCCCATTTATCACACCCGTCACAACTTATTAACTTGTCTAGCTCCCCGACCAGACAGCAAGTCCTTATGTATGAACTGTATGAACCCAGCATCAAGCACAGTGCTTGGCACCTAGTGGGGAGACTATACTGTATCAACCCAGCATCAAGCACAGTGGGGAGACTCAATGACTACTTACCAAATGCCTGGATGAAGAAGGAGGGTGAGAATAGCACACAGCAGGTATAGTTATTGGACAGTCATACCTTCAACACTTGACTCAATCTCGGACGTCCGTCACCCTCTCAGAGTCAGACCCAGCATGCTTTCCTGGTGGCTGCTGCCTTCTCCAGGGTCAGCTTGTTCCGTTGAGTCGGCTCCTGCCAGAATCACTCCCTCGAGAGCAGGTCTCTGTCTTCTAAGGCTTCCTTCCCTACATAATCACCCTCCCTGGAGTCCACTGGAGTTTTGACAACACCAGCGTTCTTTTTTGACTTAAAGCAATAATACTACCATTATGCTCAATGGTATTAGTGCTCTCATGCTACTTCATAGAGTTTACCAAATATTTATTCATTATAAAATTATGTCATCAGAAGTTTCATGTCTGCTAGAACATGAGCTTCATGACGATAGGGAGAACTGGCTTCCCCTCTTGGGTTTCTAGTGCCTAGCACAGTGCCTGACGTGTTCAATGGTGTTCACACTTGTAGAGCAGATGGATGTCACAAACTCCTGGAGAATGTATTGTCTGTTGCACATATTGTGGTAGTTACTTACACAAGTGTGCTCTTTTTGTCTCTGTTCTCATGGATAGATTTTTAGCTTTTTGAGGGTACAACTTCCATGGTGTCCGGGAACGTAGGGTACTACTGGATTCTCTCGGACTTGATATCGAGAGGCTTTGAATTTTATTTCTATGGCCTGTGTGGTATCTCTGAGTCTCTCTCCAAGCAGTCGCCATGTTCTCCCAACACTAGTTTGCTATGCTGTGACCCTGCATCCCCCAAGGCTGACAGCCTTCTATAGGCCACACCCTCTGTTTTGAAGGGGGCTGATGTCAGTCCCAGCATGAGGCAATCTCTTAGTTCCAGCTGCTGACCACTGAGGTTTTCCTTTGGCTCTGCATGCCCGCTCTCCTGGTTGAGTGCCCTCTAATATATAATTAATGATGACTCTCAGCAGTTCACATTTTTAGAAGTCTTTCTAGGCATGATCTCACCACCGAGCTGTGACGCCTCACTGCCGTGGGGCTCCACATGGCCCCAGGGGATGTTTCTCAGGCCAGCCAGCCTGCAGATCTGGTGTTCAGTAATGTTACGTGCTTGGGGAGTGTGCCTGAATCCAGCCGCTTATTCCCACCCTGCCCCCCTACCCCTAGGTTTTGACCCATAAAATATATACACAGTGATTTCAAATGAAGGTTAAAGTATCCCCTGGCCAGGCTTCCAATAACCTAAAACCCTCCAAATATTGAATCTTCATTAGGGTGACTAACTGTCTAGTTTGCTCATGACTGAAGGATTTCCTAGAAAGTGGGACTTAAGTTGTTATAACCAGGATGGACCTGGGAAAAGCCAGGCTGGTTGATCATCCTAATCTCAACAGAGGTTTAGGTCAGAGAATGCAGTGGGTCCTTGGATTGAAGAAAGCTGCACAAAGAGAATAGGTCTAGCCTGATATGTCCACTGGGTTGCAACTGAAGGTGATTTTGATAACCCCTTGAACCTGAAGTTGGTGTTTGAAGTAAGGGTAGTCTTGTAGGTTGACTGTGTCCTTCTAAAACGGGAGAGTTGGCTAACTCTTGTTATTGGCCTAAACTGTTTGCATTTTAGGAACCATTGGAATCAGAAACTTAGTATCTTAGTTTGGGTTTGCTCAGATTCAGAGCCTGGATTAAGGATTCAAGTGCAAGTAGTTTATTTGGGAGGTGAAGGAAAACGCTGTTAGGTGAATGGGGAAAGAGAGAAAGCTGGCAGCAAAGGGCACCTTAGCAAGCTGGTTTACTGGCTCTGCGTGATGGGAACTTAGTCTTCAGTTTTTTCCTCCAGAGCAGAGTTCCTCAACCTGGGCATTATTGACATTTGGGCTGGATAATTCTTTGTTGTGGGGCTGTCCTGAGCATTGTAGGTCATTAGCATAGATGTGAGTAGCACTCCCTTTCACCAGTTATGATACTGAAAATGTCTCCAGACATTGCCAAATGTTCCCCGCGGGGCAAAATTGCCCTGGTTGACAGATAACCTGTGTTCTAGAGCACGTCCTCAGATGACCTCCACCTCAGAGGTGAGGGAGTTGAGGTGCTTATGCACTACTTTCTCTCAGTCAGTGGTTCAGGGCTGAGGGAGACTTTGGAGAACATTGCTAGCAAATGCTGGCACTTGGAATTGGCCAGTGCACACTGCAGTGGAACTAGGGATCTGATCGGCACTGGCGGCATCTGCTTCTGACTGTCTGCTCTACTCACTCCCTCTCTGTAGACTGGTTGTCTTTTTTCTCTGTCTACAGAAGGGGTCCTCAAACTTTTTAAACTGGGGGCCAGTTCACTGTCCCTCGGACTGTTGGAGGGCCGGACTGTAGTTTAAAAAAAACTATGAACAAATTCCTATGCACGCTGCACATATCTTATTTTGAAGTAAAAAAACAAAACGACAAAAACACCCGCATGTGGCCATAGTTAGAGGATGCCTGGTCTACAGGGTGGGGTATGACTTCTAACCACTCCTAGCTGCACCTGCGAATCCCAGAAGCCTTTAAATTTTAATTCCAAGTTTGCAGGACAGACAATCTGATTCTCCAAATTTGGGTAAGGTGTTCAATCTGGTCTAATCAGCTGTGACCATACAGTACAAACATGGCATTTGAGGGGCCCACTCCTATTTCAATTCAGTGCCACCAGGCAGCCGAGGAGACTGGCCGTTGTGGATAGCTGGGTAGAGGCAGGGATGGGCAATTATTAAAGTGAACACTTATTGGGCATCTCCTACGTGCAACACTAAGTGAAGGTGGACAGATGATGTGTCAGAGTGCCCAGAGAATGTGAGCAGAATACTGAATGTAAAGATAGAACTGATACCTTCGGGGGTTACATGGTAGGAAACAGTTTTGCCCTCTAACACACAGGTGAATAGTAGTGCCAGGGGAGCAGGAAGGAAAATGGAGGTCATTGTCTTTCCATGTGTACACTCTTCATGGTGAACAGCAAAGTGGGCATTTTGGTGGGCCAGATCCCTTTTCTAGCTAGACCTCAACAGCAATGTAGGCCTCACTACCAAATTCTTCAAGCCCTTCTCTTACCTTAGGGGAGGGTAGCATGACCTGGTGGTAGGCCCACTGCCAGGGTAAAGGAGATGGTGTATGACATGGTGAGGCGGGGACAAATATCTGTGTCTGACAGCCTGGTCTGTCTGTTGTGCTATAGTAAAGAAGGCAGGGGCATGGGAAATGCTGACTGCCGGCCCTTCTCATTGCCAACCCCATTTAAAAAAACTACAGTTGACGTTCAATATTATTTTATATTGAATATAAATTATTTTATATTGAACTGCAGCATAGTGGTCAGACAACTACATAATCCATAAAGTGATCCCCCCTCCATAACTCTAGTACCCACCTGGCACCACACATAATCATCACAGCGTTATTGACTATATTCCCTATGTTGTCCTACACATTCCTACCACCACTGTGCAACTACCAATTAGTACTTCATAATCCCTTCACCTTTCTCACCCAGCCCCCCAAACTCCTTCCCATCTAGCAACCATCAGTTGGTTTTCTGTTATTTATGTGTCTGTTTCTGCCAAATTTATTTTGTGCTTTAGATTCCACATATAAGTGAAATCATGTGGTATTTGTCTTTCTCTGACTGCCTTATTTCACCTGGCATAATCTCCTTCTTCTCCTCCTTCTTCTTCTCCTCCTCCTCCTCCTCCTCCTCCTCCTCCTCCTCCTCCTCCTCCTCCTCTGCCCTTCCCCTTCCCCTTCCCCCTCCCCCTCCCCCTTCTTCTCCTCCCCCTTCTCCTCCCAGTATAGCCAAGTGCTATTCCATTGTATATGTACCACAACTTCTTTAACCACTTGTCTATTGATGGGCACTTGGGTGGCTTCTATATCTTGCCAGCATGGCAAAATGAAGACGATTAATAATCCCTTTCCTAAGTAGAGCAATGGGTGGCCATGAGAATGCACCTACCTTTTGGCCCGCCAATCACAGGAAGGTAATTGACTAAGGACCTAAGCTCTGAAACCCATCTGTACATTTGTGCTGAGGCCATGATCCCACAGCCAGTGGCTGAGTGAGTCAGGGAGACTGGGGCAGGCCCGATCCTGGGAGATCCTCTGAAGGCTGCAGAGCTCCCTGGCTGCCTTCCTTAGACTGCTCCACACACACACCCTCCCTCGCTAGACTTCCTGGCTATCTGAAGGCTTTCCCAGCGGTACCCAGCTCCTCCCCCCCTCCCCCCATTTCTTCTCTTAGATATTTCCCCTAAGATAATCCTTGCAATATAATCCCATCTTGGTGTCTGTATCAATTACAGTCGACCATGTAATGTAACGTGTACTTCAAACTGAGATACTTTTGGAATGAAAGAAAAATAATGCTAAAAATAACAGCAGCAATTCAAAAGTTTTTGAATAAAATGCTAAAAATAACTAGCAATCCCAGAGTTTTTGAAGAAATCCTTATTGCTTCGATTGAGATTCTTAAAGATAGGAGAGAAGCTGATGGCTGGGACTTCCCTGGGTGAATATGAAAAATGATAACCCATCAAATTTCAGAAAATGACCAGTTTAGTTCAGCTAACATTTGTCGAGTTACTCATATGCCAAGAAAGCAGGTGGGCATAGAAACAGGAGTAAAGCAGTCTCTGCCCTCATGTAGCCTGTGGCCTAGAAGGGGAGACCGACATGGCTGGATCCTTTCACTGAGATGTGATTGTCATGAAGAGTTGGCAACGGACTAACTCAGCTTGTGGAGATGGGAATCAGCTCCACCTGATCATTCCCAGTCCCTTCCTGGGAGGCAGTGTTGGTGCACACGAGGGGCCTGGGCAGGCTCTGGGGGTCTGGCTGTGCCAGTGGAGGAATAAGAGGGACAGCCAGTGATAAAAGCAAGGCAAGTGCGACTTCCTCCCAGCTCTAGGTGAAGTGCTATGTATCCCTAGCACTTTCCTTTTTTTTTTTTTTAAAAAAAATATATTTTATTGATTTTTTTTACAGAGAGGAAGGGACAAAGATAGAGAGTTAGAAACATCAATGGGAGAGAAACATCGATCAGCGGTCTCCTGCACACTTCCTACTGGGGATGTGCCCGCAACCAAGGTACATGCCCTTGACCAGAATCGAACCTGGGACCCTTCAGTCCGTAGGCCGACGCTCTATCCACTGAGCCAAACCGGTTAAGGCTCTTTTTCCTTTTTAATTAGCAAGAAAGCAGGTTCCCTCCCTCTCCCCCACATACATGGGTGGAAAAACAGCTTTGTAACGCACACAATATGTATTTTCTGAGAAATTCCTGTTATATGTGTATCCAATCAGATCAACCGAGTGCTGATGCACCCTCCAAGGCAGCTCGCCTTCAGCGAACCCTGGCCGAATGAAACCTCCTCGGATGGACGAGCAGGCAGGGTTGGGCTCCTCGGGGCTCGGGGTAACCGCCGCCTCTGAAGCAGCTGGTGCTACCAGGCTTGCTGGCAAAGCTGCTTTTTGCACGAGCGGGGCTGGGAAAGCACAGTGCGATGCTAAAGGAACTTGAACGAAAACACTTGAGTAAACAGATTTCTGGTTTACCCTCTAGCCTTTTCCTTGGCCTCCTGATGCCTGACAAAAATCGAGATGAAAGTGACAGCTGGGCTCAGGTGAGGCCAACAGTATGTCACCTGATCAAACGGGGACCTCAGGGGCTGGAAAGGCATTTAGCTCGAAGCTCAGCCATGGTGCTGCTGCGAGATAAGTACCCTTGTAGCTCAGCAGCGTCTTTCTTCCCTCCTTTTTCCCACGTGATTCAGTTTATTCAGTTTCGTGCATTGGCAATCGTGAAACTAAAGGATATTTCACATGCCCGGCCCCCTCCTGCAGGAGCCCTGGTCAGCCCAGGGAAGGGAGCCCACCACCTCGCCCGTTCCTGTGGCCACAGGCAGCCCGTGTGATGTTTGCAGGATGAACCAGACTTCTGGTTTTCAACTCTTAACTCCGGTTTGCACATTGGAAAGGTAGTGTGTGAAGTTCAGACCCTTGCTCGGGTGTTACCAGTTAGAAAAAATAACTGAGGTCCTTTTGGATAAGGCTCGTGAATTCCACCTTCTAAGCTTGTTTTGGTTGTCTTCCCCGCTCGAAGGAATTACCGAATGTGGGCATTTCCCGCAGGGGGATTGACGGGCTGGTGGGGGAGAGATTTGGGTTCCCTGGCCTACCCTGGCCCTTCTTGTCAAACCAGGCGAGTCCGACTAGGCGGGGTATGGACCGGGCCGGTCTGACTGCATTAGAAGATGCTTTGGAGACTGGGTAGCGACCACACAGATCCTTCGAAATGACTAGTCAGAAGGTAACAACACCTTGGGTAAAGTTGGTACAATAACAAGCCCTGAAACAGGAAGTGTCCCCTTCTCTAGACACTCCATGCCCCCACCTCCTGGCAGCCACAGCTCTCGGGCACGAGCTGCTGCTCGAAAGCAGCCACGGTGCCCGGTTGGGCTCCCGAGTGGGAATCGCAGGGGATGGCTGACTGTGTTGCTCTCAGCTTCACAAAGCCTCTCTCAGGGGGCCGTGGCCCTTCCTCAGGCGGCTCTGGGGTCTAGTGAGGGGAAAAGACATTTTCTTGGCGCGGGGCCCACTTATTACTTCACACTCTGGGCACGCTGTGATGTCAGACGCTACCCTGAAGCCTCGCAAAGGGGTGAGCCATCCCCAGGAAGCCCCAGAGCCCAGGGGAGACGGGTCAGTTCTAGGAGCTTAGGGGGAGAGCTTGAACTTGAAGGCAGGGCTTGCATTTCTGACCCCACATGGGGGAAAAAATCCAGTGTTTGTTAACACTCTGGAGGAGGCTGGGAAGAGGGACGGTGGGGGTGCCCCTGCCCACAGTGGCTGCTGCAGGGAGGGATCCGCCCCCACCCCCCCCCCCCCCCCCCCCCCCCCCCCCCGCCCTGCTCAGGCCGGCAAACGGTGAGGAGGACAGGATGGGCGCAGCTCTCCAGCAGAGCGGGGCTGGCCCTGCTCCTCGGTGTGCGCCTGGACGTGATCTGCTTCCCGCAGTACCAGACCGTGGGCTGCGTGTGAGTGACAGAATAAAACCCCCAGCAGGAGGATCTTGTCTGGCTCTTTTCCAGACATGGTCCCTGGGAGCCCAGCGGGGCTCTCACATCTGCTGTTGTGTGGATTCGAAGAAGAAAAGTCAAGGTGCGCCCTGCCCTGTTCCAGAAAGAATTGAAGGCCATTTGGAAAGTCACTCACCACCCGACAAAATGACACGTGGCTCGCCCTACAGGGAGGAATGAGGGATAAGGCAGAATGCTGACGGGAGACAGAAATGAAGGGGGCACGCCATCCTCAGCTTCTTTATCAGATGCCATGAAAATGCTAATAATAATGGCACCTGCCTCAAAGGGTTGTGGTGAGAAAGAAGAGAGTTTGAGAAGTGCTAAACATGATTCCTCAACATGTAAGCACTCCATACGTTGGCGATTATTGTGGCCACAGTTATTACTGTATTTATAACTAGAGGCCCAGTGCATGAATCCGTGCACCAGTGAGGTCCCTCGGCCTGGCCTGTGCCCTCTCGCAATCTGGGGGATGTCGGACTGCAGATTTCGGCCTGATCCCCGCAGGCCAGGCCGAGGGACCCCACGTGCACTGGGGTCTTCCCGCCCTCCCCTCTCTCCCTTCCCTCTGAAATTCATCAGTCTGTTCCATGTTTCCATGCCTGGTGGTCAGTGTGTGTCATAGCTACTGGTTGAACGGTTGACAGGTCGCTTAGGTTTTATATATAGAAGTGAGGCAAATCTAGGTGACAGTCATGCCTAGTGATTAAGGACATAGGCTTTGCGGTCTGTTGAACGGAGACTTGAGCCCAATGCTGGATTTACTGCCTCTGTGACCACAGATAGATCACATGACCTCTTGAGGATTCCATTTTCATACCTTTTCCATGAAGATGATAGTACTGACCGCACAGGGTTGTTATGGAATGAAAGAAATGGGAACATCATGTGAGCGCTATCGAGGGCCGCCATAACAAAGCACCACAGACAGGGTGGCTTAACCAACAGGAACGTGTTCTTCACACTTCTGGAGGCTGGGAGTCCAAGGTCAAGGTGTTAGCAAGGTAGGTTTTGTTCTAAGGCCTCTTTTAGCTTATAGGTGGGTGCCTGCCTCTCACTGTACGCTTTCCTTGGTGTGTGGGAGAAAGGGAGACGGAGGGATAATCAAGCTTTCTGGTGTCTCTTCGTATAAGGACATAATGCTGTCAATCAGGGCTCTACTCTTACGACTTCATTTAACATTAAATACTTCCTCACAGTCTCCATCTCCAAATATGGCCACCCTAGGCTTAGGTCTTCCATAAGTGCATTTGGTGGGGGAGGCGGTATGGGGGACACAAACATTCGGCCCATAACACATGTCTGTCGGGCAGTGATGTTCAGATCACCTGGGTGGTTCCAAAAGCTCAGGATAGGCTTTATTTAGTGTTGCTTGATGACCCACTGTGTGCAAAGCATGGGGTTGAGCCCTGTGGACAGTGGATGAAACAGTGGGGTGGAGTCCTCAAAGGAGATTACCATCTGGTCTAATAAGCTGACAACATCCAGAAAACACAAGGGAGCAATAGGCTGGGTTGCTAAGGAGGGGCTGAGTCTGAGTGGGAGCACTGAGTTCTGGGCCCAGGCCCGAGTCCTGGGGAAGAGCGCTTTCTGGTGGTAAGACTGTGCACCAGCAGGGCCACGCCTCAGTTGGTACACACCTGTGTGGCTATTTTGGTTGTTAAATGTGGAAAGACTTCAGTCCTGGTTGTTAAATGGCTTGGGCACAGTTGAGGCCTCCTTTGCTGAGGGCTATCTAGTTGACTGGTGGGTTAGTAAGTGTTTGGAATATCACAGCTGTGTGAGAGTGCACTCTGGGAGAGATTCACACCAAGGGACTGCTGGGGCAGAAACGGGGTGAGGTAGAGTGGGAATGGTGGGGGTGGGGGAGTGGGAGTGGCCCATCAGACTTTTTTTTTTTTTTTGCATTTAGTCTTTTTGTTTAAATTAGTTTCCAAGGGCTTATGTAAAAACAAAACTATATGGAATATGATGCTTCTGTTTGCATGCAATCCTATATAATAAAAGGCTAATATGCAAATTGTCACCCTGGGAGTTCGGCTGACTGGAAGTTCGACCGCTTGCTGTGACATGTGCTGACCACCAGGGGGTGGCGCAGAATGAAGGAAGGCCCCAATCGTCCCTGATTGCCGGCCATGCCTACGGGCCCTACCCATGCACGAATTTCATGCACTGGGCCTCTAGTATTTAATAAACTCTCAATCTCTAAGACTGTAAAATAAAATAAATGCAGGTGATAAATAAATAAATAAATAAATAAATAAATAAAATGATTAGGCTGATGGCAGGAGACCTCTATTCAGGGCCTCCCACTCCTGACCCATTCAAAGGTTTGGAAGCCAATGGAATGTGGCTGCGTGGAGACCCAAGGCCATTATCACTCAGGAAGTAGGAGAGGTGCTGGACTTCCTGGTTCTTCGAGTGGTGAGGAGGATGCTTGCATCTCCCTAAAATTCACAGGTCGAAGCCCTAGCCCCAGTGGAATGCTCTTTGAAGATGAGGCCTTTGGTAGGTTTAGGTGAGGTCCTGGGGGTGGGGCCCTCATCTTGGGATTAGTGCTCTTCTAAGAAGAAACCCCAGAAAGGTTGCTCTCTTTCTTTCTCCACAATCCCAGGAGAAAGCTCTCACCAGAAGCTGACCACTTTGAACGTAGATTTCCAACTTCCAAAACTGTGAGAAAATAAATTCTGTTGTTTAAGCTATCCAATCTGTAGTGTTTTGTTACAGCAGCCCAAGCTAAGACAGGCACCCCAGTTTTTATGCATTGATGAGTCAGGGAGAAGTCTTACTACCTTTTCTATACCTTCTTGTCCACTTTTCATGTGCTTTAATATCAGTTTCTGTTCTCAGAAAGGCCTTATGCAATCAGCAACATGAAATGGTGGGGACTGTTCAAGATGGAAGAAGAACCTCTGTCAAGGGGAATTGCATTGGAGCAGGCACCCAGATTTTGGCCAAAGAATTTTCTAATTGTAGTACACCAAGCATCAGGTCCTAAACCTTGGCCAGACTCATGGCCCTGCTGGGCACGCAGTAAGCACTCAGTAGATGATTGAGGGTGATTTAGCTGGCCTGTCAGTATCTGTTCACCCGCAGCCTAATTAGGACGTCCTGTGGAGGAGACAGACGATTTCTTTGGGGCATCCTCTTCATAGAAGAAACGACTACCAGGGACCCTAAGGTGCAGGGGCTTTCTCTGACTTCCCTCAGCCAGTTGTGGAAATGACTCACCTACCCATGGCCCATGGCATTGTGGGCATCTGGAGGGACTGAGGTTTCCCAAGCCCATCTGACCCTCTCAGCTGTGTTGCTTGTTTCAGCAATCCCTATTGTTTTCTCAGAGCTGTTCTCTGAAGCCTTTGAAAGCAAGACCGTTCAGCATGTCTAAACTCAGAATTAGACCACAGAAGAAAATGAACATAATGAACTCTTAAAATGCCTTCCTGCCCAAGCATTCCTCTCTCAGCCAGTTTCTGTCTGACGCTTTCGTCCTTCTCGGATTAAAACAAAAACAAAACTAGGTTATAAGGAAAGGGGACAACTCTTTCAAGTGGTTAGGTTGCCGAGGTACTAAACTAAGTGACCTCCTATAGGCTTAAAAGGGCTAAGTTGGTTTCTTAAAACACTTTTTCGTAGAACTTCAGACTTTTCAGAACATTTTAGCCTATTATCCAGATTATCTTAATGACAACTGTAAGTGAGAGCACAGTGAAATTTAGGGCCAGAGGCCCAGGGATATTAAATGCCTTTTAGAAGATCCTATAGTAGCTGGTTGACAGCAAAAAAAAAAGCAGGGCTAGAGAGATGGCTGCTGGGGATGTGAGAGCCCACGAGCCTGAGACCCTGGGGATTCCCATCCACTCCGAGACAGATAACAAGTGTTTCCTTTTGTCCCGTTAGTCAGGGCACCAGGAAGGAATGGTGGAAAATGCTGGTGGGACAGACATTGTTAACCTACAGTGGAAGAAACGATGACATGGAGTGTGGATGGGTTGGGCATGTCAGATGCCTCAGAATTACCAAAGTGTTTGTTTTTCATCGTTAACAGCAGCCACAAACATTTATTACGTGCTTGCTCTGTGCAAGGCAGAATGCAGCGGTGAATAAATCGGGGGAAGTAAGACACAATTACTTGAAAAAACACAAATGTCAACACGAGATGATATTTGTTTAATGCTGAATGAGTGATAGAGAAACAAGAGCGCAAAACGAGTGGGAGAGACAAAATTCTCCTGAGATGATCAGGGGAGATTTCTAGAGATAGGATCTCAGAAGGTACAGAAAAGTAGAGAGAGCACTTATGGTTGAGACAAAGAATGTTGGGAAATACAGTCAAGAGAATCGAAGGCTGCTTGGTTGGGGGGCATGAGTTACTCACTTGGGAGGAGTTGATTTAGGAAAAGGAATGGGAGATGATCTTAGAAAAATACGAAGGGGGTTCTAATATAAGGTGACAGGAGGAGATCTGACTTGGGGTGGGGAGCACATGGTGCATTATACAGATCTTGTCACATAAAACCCACACCTGAAACGTATATGTTCATGTTGACCAATGTCACCCCAATCAAATAAATATTTCTTTTTAAAGAAAAATAGACCAGGGCTGGAATATCAGGCTAAGAAGGACTTGGGACTTCAGCCCAGGGAACATTTTTGAGTGACAGGGGGAACCTCTGCAGCGGAGATATCCCTCCAAATTTTTATCTGCCACACGTGGGGCTGGGACCAACCCATTCCACGTTTCTGCCCCTCTTACCAGCCTTGATGTGGCTTCTTATGTAATACCCTAGTTGTAAGACGTCCATTCAGCCATATTTTAGGTTGTAATTTTGATGTGATTGTGCGAGGAGGCGAGTCACGCGTTTACCTATGCCGTCATCTTGCCTGGAAGTCCTTGTGTGTCTTATTAACAGTGAACAGAGAAATACCCAGTCAGAGGTTTAGACTCACACCTCGCCCATTTCTCTCAGGTACAATACTCTCTAGCACCGTATTTGAAGCTTGGATAACAAATGAATCTATAGAAAGTTTTGCCCATATCCTAGGGCAGTGGTCGGCAAACTCATTAGTCAACAGAGCCAAATATCAACAGTACAACGATTAAAATTTCTTTTGAGAGCCAAATTTTTTAAACTTCTTCTAATGCCACTTCTTCAAAATAGACTCGCCCAGGCCGTGGTATTTTGTGGAAGAACCACACTCAAAGGGCCAAAGAGCCGCATGTTGCTCACGAGCCGCAGTTTGCCGACCACGGTCCTAGGACATGGTATGGTATAGCATCTCCAGAGGCTATACCCTTAAACAGGGCCCTGAGTCAGGAAGACACATGCATGAATACGTCTAGGACTATCCTGTTACTTTAGACTGAATTTATCCTACCAACTACATTTTTGCTTCGTATAAACGTAGCAGAGTAATACATATTACATTAAAAAAGTAAGCGTGTGATATCATTTTGCTTATTAACAGACATAGAACGTATGCTAAATTTACGAGACGTGCAACAGAATGTTACAGCGTTTTTTGAGCCACCACTATTTTACAAATCTGGCATCTGCAGGCCTCACAAGGCTGAAATGTTTTAAATTTATTTACACCCTGCAGTTTCCTTGGGGAACTGTTTTCCATAAGCTAATGAGGCGCTGGTGCAAGGCCTCGCTGTTATTCCTGGCAGGAACACTGAGACACATCGGCCTGCTGCCCTGCTTTTTCCCTCAGTAGTCCAGGGCAAATAATAAATATGGGAAAATACATCATCCCTTTGAATGCGGGAGCCAAGCTGCAGGGCTGCCAAGGTTAAAACAAAGCAATTGCGAGCTTGGAGTCTGTTCATGTTTTGTACCACATGTGCCTGCGTTTTTGGGACACTCTGAACGTGGCCTTTCTCATGTCCGATTACTTATTCTGAGCGCATGTGCAGCCTTTGAAGAACTTTCTGAAGAAGTTTCCTCTTAGTGGATTCAACTCTGTCCTGAGGTCGGGGAACGTGTCTTCTCGATGGTGGGTCAAATGGAATTTCACGAGCACCTCCACGGTGCCTGACCCTGGGTTGATGTTGGTAACAGTGGAAAGCGAAGAAGCAGGTATGACATGACGTCTTGGCTTCACGAAGGCTCAGGGTCAGCTGGAGGGGGTGTTTCAGATTACAGGGGTTGCTCTGATCAAGGGCAGTCACCCTCAGGTGTCTGCCCAACTTACTAGGGATTTCAACACAATGGAGGCCTGGGCACACCCTTGGCACATAGTGGTTGCCCACTGAATGAATACATGAATTAAGGTTGCTGCTTTGTTTCTGGTCTCTCATGAGATCAGTCCAGCTGGCATTTAACAGGGGAGTTAAAATGGCATTAAATTATTTAAATAGCCGCAGGGCTTTCTGACCTCCCCCTCCCCCCTAGACTTAGCCCCTAATGCATGCAGATATTCCCACCTCCAGCTGTCCTCTGATATCACTCTTGTCTAGCTTAGCTCCATCTGGGCAGTTAAATCTCACTGATTTAATTGGACACATTCCCCACCTTCTCTTTTCAGCATTTTTTTCCTCTCTCTCTGCTTGTCAGTCAGTGCTGGTAGAGGCCTATCTGCATGTATTTCCTGAGTTTGGGGAGGTAGTAAAGAGAATTTAAATGAAATCTATTTGATGGCTCCTAAGAAATAAAGACCTCTTCAATAATTAGACATACCTCCATCTTTGCTGCAGTTCTTAGGTAGTCTTGTGGGCAAAGGATGAACGTGATGATTTTGAAAGTCCTTTTCCAGTTTGGGGATTTTACCAGAATACCACTTCATGCCCGAGGGTCCCTGGCACACCCACCAGAGCTGACCCACAGCAAGGCTGTAGAGTGGGCGAGAGCTTTCTCTCTTCACGGCTTGATTGCTTCCCCCAACTGTCCATGATATATCCTTGGATTTTGCCCTTGCTGGCTACCCGTCAAGGTGTTGTTGGAGAACCAGAATGTTAACGAATAAGGGCTTAAGTACTTGCTAAAATAAAAAGGAGCAGCAACATGGTGACCACGGGAGCTAAAGCCCAGGTTCAGGGTAATTGCAAGCTAGTCAGCGTGCCTGTGGCCTTTGCATATACTATTTGGGGCACACATGGCCTTATGCTGTCAAGTAAGATACCCCCTGTGCCTGCTTCTGTGAGACCACAGACCTGAATTCTGGAGGTGCTGCATTCTGCTGTGACTGAGAACAATCATTTCAGCTTAGAGTCTCCACATAGAGAGATGGGACTGGAGAGGAGACCAGACGCCAGGCAGTGCTGATTGACATCTCTGGGTGATAGGAGCTTCACATATACCACCTCTACAATTGCATATTTAAGACAACTTTATGAGATGTATTTTATCACCACCGTACCGATAAGGAATCGAAGTTCTGAGAATTTAACTTGTTGCCTCAAATCATGTAGCTATTGGTGGCTGAATCAATAGGCACACCATTTTTTTGCCCCTTATTATACCCCATTCAATCCATCAGCTCTGTGAGCTGTCAGCAATTGACTTAATTTTTCACTGACCTTTGTGGGTAACCATCTAGCTGAGTCTCTACAACCTCTTTTGTAACTGTAGTAAAATCAGCAGCATGGTTGTGGGAAGGGGCTAGGTGCCCTCTGCTCAGACAGAACTCCCTCCCACAGCTTCAGGCCTCTGCCCATACCGTCCCCTTCGCCTGGAATCCCTCCCCTGCTCTCATCATCGGGAAAAGATTAGTCTTCTGTAAATCTGCTCCCTCAGGACCCTGTGTGTTCCTTTCTCATGCTGTACTCCTCTAATTTGTGTACATGTCTGTCTCTTTATCTAAAATAGAAAGTCTTGAATTTCATGGAGGCCTTCTTAGGCCTCCATATCTGGCATAACAGATGTTCAATAAAGATTTAATAAACGAATGATGCAGAGAGACATAATTCCCATCACTCCTCTCTATGTTTTGGAGTGACTCGCAACTAATTCTTGCCTGAGCATGGGAGAAAATGAGTCCCGTGGATGTTACTGCCTATTAGGTTTAGGCAAAGGCCACTGGTGGGACTGGAAGTGTCAGGGGATATGGCTGATCAAGGTTCTTCAGAGGAGGCGTGATGAGAGACTGTTCCTGATCAATGAAGCCCCTCAATTAGCAATTCCTTTAGATTGATAAAAGTATTTCTAAAAATGGAAGCACCTCCTAGAGGAATTAAGTCTACTGATGGTTCAGTGACATTTATTTTCTTCCTATTAGTTATTATTTTAGTCATTTAAAAAACCCCACATGAGATTCAAACTACTTTCAGCCTATCTGAGGAGGTGATCTCTTTTAGGGAACCAGAACAGGGAAGGTGATGGGGAACTGGCTTGGAGGGTGGGGCATAGGAATCCTATAGGTAAGGCAACCCTTTAGGGAGTCCTCTTGTCTGCATGATTAGTACCCTGACATAGGGACTGTAGGCCGCCAGAAGCAGCATGAGGTCACGGGGAACTGTGAGGGGTGAGAGTGGAAAAGGGAGGGAGGAGAGAAGAAGCCAGAGAACAGTGTCGTAGCTTTGATGGTCAAGACAACCTGGCGAGGAATGGTTTCCTCCCAGGACAGATGACTGGGTTAGAGCAAGGCTTGGCAGGAAACTGACCATGCTTGCTTGTCACTGTGAGTAATTGCCCTGGGAAAGGAGGCCCTCTGCTGGACGTAAATGGCACCTCAATGAGCATAAAATTAACCTACGCTCCAAGACACCTCAGTTACCTGGAACACAACTGACCAGATACCCTAATTAACTGATGTGTTTGGGACAATCTACAATGAAGAGGAAGCAGCAAGGGAGAGCCAACTAGCATCTAGTATTTATAAGGGCTGTTTATAGGGGCCAAATGTTAATACTTTTATCTTACTAATGAGCACTGATTTTCAGAATGAGAACTGATCTTGTGGTGAAGATGCAGCTGGCAGGTGATGACACTGTTCTTTGGACAAATGCATCAGAACTTGCACACACAGAGAAGGTTTGCCCACTAAGTCAAAGTTGCTGATGTAGGAATCTGTGCTACAGTTTTATCCATGTAATTCCCATCATCGTTGTTGTCCATCAGGGCCTGTGGTACTTTCTTCTGAATATCTCTAACTAATTCAAATCCTCTTCTGTTGACAGTGGATGGGATCTGTTAAAACATCCCAGTGTCATGTTTGAGGAAGAAGACAGTTGACCAAGCTGTGTAACATCAATTTTGATACCAAAGAATTCATGGCTTTGAAAGACGAAGTCATGAGGTTCTAATGGGTGAATCAGTCACTGGCACTGTGACTGCAGCTCACTACAGAACCCAGGGCTCCCTGTGGCTCAGGAAGGGACCCTTCTGAATAGAGCCTCCCCAGATCATGCCCAGCTCTGCTCTAGCATCAGCGTTATGGTGCCTTAGCAGCCCAAACAGCAGCTGGCACCAGGACCTTTTCTGCACATCTCTCAGAAGACTGCCGAAGCACAGGGGAGAGGTTTTGGACCAACACTGATGCATGTTCATGGGCTCCTATAGGACTTGTGGGAAGGTGTTTTGCTTGCAGAGTAGTTAAAGAGCAATGCAACATGGGCTTTGTGGTTTTCAGAGCTGGATTTGAATTCTGAGACTAGTTGACCCTTATGAATTACAAGATCCCTCATAATCTCAGTTTTCCTATTTATCACAGTGGTGAGCCACGGTTGCTGCTCTGTTGACTAATGAGTTTGCCGACTACTGATTTATCAGATGGAGATAACCTTATTAAGAGGCTAAAAGAGAAGATTGACTAATTTCCACTTATTCTTAGAGGCCCAGTGCACAAAATTCGTGCACTGGAGGGGGGGGGGGGTTGTCCCTCAGCCCAGCCTGCACCCTCTCCAATCTGGGACCTCTTGGGGGATGTCCAACTGCCGGTTTAGGCCCGATCGGGATGTCCGACTGCTGGCCATCTTGTGACAATCTGGGCCTCTGGGCCTAAACCTCTGACAATCCGGGACTGCTGGCTCCTAACCACTTGCCTGCCTGGCTGCCTGATTGCCCTAACCACTCTGCATGCCAGCCTGATAGCCCCCTAATCGCTCCCATACCAGCCTGATTGACACCTAACTGCTTCCCTGCCAGGCCTGGTCGCCCCCAACTGCCCTTCCCTGCAGGCCTGGTTGCCTGCAACTGCCCTCCCCTGCAGGCCTGGTTGCCCCCAACTGCCCTCCCCTACAGGCCTGGTCGCCCCCAACTGCCCTCCCCTACAGGCCTGGTTGCCCCCAACTGCCCTCCCCTGCAGGCCTGGTCGCCCCCAACTGCCCTCCCCTGCAGGCCTGGTTGCCCCCAACTGCCCTCCCCTGCAGGCCTGGTCACCCCCAACTGCCCTCCCCTGCCGACCATCTTGTGACAATGTGGGGGTGGCCATCTTGTGGCGACGTGGGGGTGAACATCTTGTGGCGGCCATCTTGTGATGTGAGGGTGTGAGGGTCAATTTGCCTATTACCTCTTTATTATGTAGGATTATTATATAGGATAGTTTTGCTTAGACATGCTTTTCTTCAGGAAATCTCCTCTGACCTCTACATCGTGTTAGGTACCCATTCCAAGACACTGTTCTATCTCACCATACTCCTCTGTATGCTTCAAAACATTTATTTTCTAAGCTCCACACTCAAAGTAAACGGTCTTATCCCCCTACACTTATCACAGTACCTGACACATTGTTGATCTTTCATACTCAATTATTTGTTGAATGAATAATATAAATGAATAAACAGCAGGTAGTATTTATTCCAGTCCTTTGGTGACTGAGGGAAGAGGCTCTATGGTGTGACAGAACAAGTCTGGACATAAGGTTTTTATGGGTACAGTGGGGTGCTGGGAATGATCACCCAAGTGAGGCAGCTTAGGGGAGTCACCTGACCCTAGACCAGTGGTTCTCAACCTTTCTAATGCCCTGACCCTTTAATACGGTTCCTCATGTTGTGGTGACCCCCAACCATAAAATTATTTTCGTTGCTACTTCATAACTGTAATTTTGCTACTGTTAATGAATTGTAATGTAAATGTCTGTGTTTTCCAATGGTCTTAGGCTCTATAGCAGCAGTTCTCAACCTGTGGGTCTCGACCCACAGGTTGAGAACCGCTAGCAGGGTTGCCTAAGACCATCTGCTTCCCTTAGTTCTGGCCACATAGTTTTAAAGGTAGTTACCAAGACAATCAAGTCAAGAGGGGAAATTACACCCTTTATAAAAAATAACAAGTATTAAAATACTTGGTGCATGTGGTTGGGAGGGGGGTTAATAGGATTGACAGTAGAAAATGTAGCTATTTTCTTTTTAGTCATCTTTAGAAGTTACTAGGTAGAGTTGTTTATTTCAGGCTTGATTCTGCTCAGTGGGTTAGAAGAATGGTGTATGAAGAATATTGGTGTAGCTCTGGGCATGTGTCAGGAATTCTGGACATTTTGATATGCTCATCATGTAGCAGTGTATGTGAAGATGGACCTAGAGTCAAATGACTAGAGTTTATATGACATTTTATTCTTCTGCTAGCTGATTTATCTTTCTGACCACTCAGTCTTTCTGAGTCTCAGTTTTTATGTTTTTATTTTTCAAAGAGCACTGATTTCACAGGCTTGTTATAAAGATGAAATTAATGCTGTAGCAAGGTAAGAAGTTTTCTAAAGCAGTAATTTCCAGTAGTTGCACAGGCTGAACCCAATGAGTGCTGATGAGAGCAATTTCTGTTGTGACAGGTACCAAGAAACGTGGCCCTCCTCGGCGGCTATGAGGAAACTAGCCACCGGGCTCTGGTTGGCTGATATGTAAATAGAAAAATAATACGACCAAAGTAAACACAAGTGGGAAATTGCATTTGTATAATTTAAAAATGGTTTATTTAAAAAAAATTCAAGTCATTTGTTTTCATTCAAGCCATTTCCTCTTGGTTTGAGTGGATTATTGCTTTGTTGTTAATTGCACTTTGCTTAGCATTTTCCCTCTTCTATTTTAAGACCAGATACTATTCCTTTGTTGACATACTAGTATATAGCCACTGACCTTTTAAAAATTTTTTCCAGATAAATCATGATTTTTAAGATAAGAGGGAACTAACACAAACATGGGAAGTTGGTCCCCACGTGGAGGCTTGGAAAGTAAATGTTCTATAATTGGTTAATCGGGACACATTTTAGTCTATGGTTCTGATTTGCCTTTTCAATCTATTTGCAAACTCACTGGGAAATGGGGAGGGGCTGAGAGTTTACTTGCAGATTTGCAGGGAGTATTACATTCTAAAGAGATTTCCAATGCATTTTGGTCCAGACAAGCTTCCCTTGGCTGAGAAATTACATGAATGCACCCAAAATACTTTTGCAGAGTGTGGTGTTGAGTGCCATTTTATTCCCATGAACTAGAAGTTCTGTAACAAAAGGCCAGGATTGAGAAATGCCATCTGACATTTTATATATTTATATACTATCTGTATCTCAGTTAGGACTGAGCCGCTCCTGAAAGTTAAAGTTTAAAATTTCCAAGGATGCTTGGGGGGGGGGGGGACCCTCCAAATTTAAGAGATGCAGAAACATCTCATTTGTGGGGCTGTTCAGACCTTCCATTCCTTTATTATGTGTACATGGCCCTAATTGGATTGGCTCAGTGGATAGAGTGTTGGCCTGCGGACTGAAGGGTCCCAGGTTCGATTCCGGTCAAGGGCATGTACCTTGGTTTTGGGCACATCCCCAGTAGAGGGTGTGCAGGAGGCAGCTGCTCGATGTTTCTCTCTCATTGATGTTTCTAACTCTCTATCCCTCTCCCTTCCTTTCTGTAAAAAAATCAAATAAAATATATTATGTGTGCACGATGAAAAGCTCTTTAATGTTAAAAGTAAATATTGGCCTTTAAGGCATAAGCACTCAGATTAGCAAATTTAAATGTAGTTATGTATTTGTAACGGTAGCCAGATTGTTTGATAACACCTGTCCTCTCTGTCTATTGTAAAAAAATACTTGGAATGATTTTCTCCTATTTCATGAAGTTGTTTCACAAGAGGAGGTAGATGTTTTAAAGTATGATAACAAGTTTATAAAACTTCGGTTTCAGATGTGAAGAATGGTTTGTTTGTCGATGAGAACAGCACATGCCCAAAGCAGAAAGGCTTTTATTATCACCATCCAGGGTGACCTGCTTTAAGGAGCAACAGCTGAGTCTTTCTGATGCTAGATAGGAGGAGTGAATGTCCTCTGCTGAAATGGAATTGTTCTACTTATCTTCCCTTGTCTTCATTTATTTGCATGTTTACTTATTGAGAATGTAGTTATCTTCTTTATCTGCATTTTCTCAAGGGAATTTGAGCTGCCTTCCTTCCATCCTTCTCTCCTATCAGGGCCCTACATTCCACTCTTCTATTGGCATCTGACTAATCAAAGCCATCTAATACAGAGCCATCCTCTGCCAACGAGCAGAATACAAATGACTTGAGTTACCATGCCCTGCAGATTCTTACTTTGCAGCATCTAATGATTCTGAACCTTCACTCAGTTCCTTTTTCAACATCACTCTGACCGGACTCTGGTCCACACATGACTGGACTAACTGCTCATCTGTGTAACGCACTTCACTTTCCGCAGTGCTGTCCAATTAACTTCCTCACGTGGCACTTTTATTTCACCATTTCCCTGCTTAAAGCACCACCAAGCTTCTTCATTACCTGCTGAATAGGTGCCAACTTCTAGATCTGGCATTGGAGCTGCTTTTATAATACGGCTTCAAACTATCACCCATTCATTGAAAAAAAAAAAACAACCAAAAAACCCACACACTTCAGAGTCTTTCTCATGTACACTGATGTGTTCTGGGGACATAGTGACAGACAGGACAGAAAGTGCTCTGCTTGAGTTCTCAGCCAACAGGCACCATTACCTTGCCAGGCATGAGACTGAACCGTCTTGGGAGTAGATCCTCTAGCCCCATGTTAACCTCCCCAGATGAAGCTGCATGAAGCAGAGATGAGCCATCGCCAACAAGCTGTATCCTCATTGCAGACTCATGACCACAATGAATGATTCTTTTTGTTTTAAACGACTCCAGTTTTGGGTGGTTTATTATTAGGCAATAGATAACCAGAACACTTACAAGGGAAAGCAGGACAAAACCAAAGGGATTGGTTTTCTATTGAAATACTGCTTGGCCTATGTATACTTTAGACTACAGGGGAAAATGGCCCCTAAATGGTTCCCTTAATTACTACATCACCATACAGTTGGAATTGTTTTGCCAATGGTCAGGGAAATGGGTCAGAATCCCTTATGTATAGACATTTATGTCTTTACACAGTAAGGATTTTGCAAAGAAAGGGAACAACCTAGGACTGCAATAATTCTAGCTGGATGCTTCAAAAAACTGATAGGCTTTTAGTTAGACTCTTATTAATCACCCTATCCCTGCTTTGGTGTTATCTTAGAATCCAGGGGTGGGGAACGTCTGGCCATATCGTTTGGTCTGGCCCTGCCAAGGCAACTGCAGGCAGGACTAAAAATTCAATAAATCTAGGAGCTTTTTTCATAGCAACATAATTTTTAAGTTGATAATTTTCTGTGGCCTGAGAATGATGTTACAAATATCCAAATGTCCCTTGGCAGAACAGACTGCCTTAGACAGCCAGTCATAGTGACTAGGAGTCTCCAAAATGGCAGCAGGGGAGGTTCTGACATTGAGCACACCAAAAGCTAGAGAGATGAATGGATATGGCCCCAGTTCATCAAAAGCTAGAAAGATGAATGGACAGGACCCACGTATGTGGAAAGTTGGCAAGATAATTGGATAGAAAAGAAGCCCTCTGCTCCCCATTTTTGTAAGAACTGTGGGCTTGAGCAAGAAGATGGGACAGTCTTTGAGACGCGAGTCCACCATTCTCCCAGGTGGCCTGGCATCTGAATAAAACCTCTTTCTTTTTGCACCAGCACCTGCCTCATGAGTTTGGCTTCCTTGAGACAGGCAGTGGAACCAGCATTTTCCAGTTACAACTTTTGGTGACCCAGATGAGACAGTGTGGAACTCAGTAAGTCCTGGAGGTCCTGGGCTAGGGTCCCAGCTGCCTGTGGCAGGCTGACCCAGGAGCAGGACTGTGGGGATTTCCCATCAGCTGCTGAGAGCTTTTCTTGAGGAATTTCTCTGCCCTCCTTCTCAAGTCATCAGTCTCCTGAAATGCTTGGCTGGTGAAAGAGAACGGGTTTCTGGGGAGCAGATGAACTCCAAGACTGAGTTAGTCAACCAGTATGCACACTGAGGGTCCTCTATCCCTGCTGCTTGGCCTTTGTGCCACTTGGGCTTTGTGTCAATTTGAATTTGGTCAGGACTGCTTGTGGTATGGTTGGCAGGAGATAAGATCCTAGGACTTTGCTTATGAGTATATGCGTTTGGACTAATGGAATTATGGATCCAAATTTTATTCTTGTGTTCCTGCGGGAAGCCATCCACTACCGCTACTATCACGAGAGTGCACCAAGGAACGTGGAAGGCCGATGGACCTTGAGCTTTAGCAGGGCTAATGCTATGCACCAATTGTTCTGTTGAGATAGTGATGGCTCAAAGCAATTTCCTGACCTACTAGCCTCAAAGTAAATGTTTACTGAACCTTACTGATCTTTACTGATCTTTATTCACCTTAGAGATGGTCTGTCTGCTGTTTGCCGTGCTTTACTGAGGGCAAGATGTGTATCTAAAATTGAATAAAATGCGGATAAGGCCAGGTTTCCGTGTGCCTCTTCAAGAGAGAGGTCTCCACCTGGCCCCCCATGCCTTCTAAATTCATTTTGCTTGTCTAATGTTTTCATTTGTGCATCAGTCCCTTTTTCAGATCCTAAACCCCCGCCACAAAAGGTTGCAGCATGTTCCTACTTTGTCTGGGGTCTTTCTATGGTTATGGTGTTGGGTTTGTACTTTTGTGCCATCAAGGATTGTTCTGTTCCAACTTCTGAAGAGTCAAATTTTAGTGGATTGGTCCATTAACAGCTATACTCCAATGACTAAGAAGGAATTGGTTTTCTATTGAAATACTGCTTGGCCTATGTATACTTTAGACTACAGGGAAAAATGACCCCTATATGGTTCCCTTAATTATTACATCATCATACAGTTGGAATTGTTTTGCCAATGGTCAGGGAAATGGGACAAAATCCCTTATGTATAGACATTTATGTCTTTACACAGTAAGGATTTAGCAAAGAAAGGCAACAAGCTAATGATGCAGAGAAGGGAATTGGCTTCAAAAACTCTCCCTGAGCCCGACCTGTGTGGTTCAGTGGTTGAGCAGTGATCTGTGAACCAGGAGGTTGCGGTTTGATTCACAGTCAAGGCACCACATGCCCGGGTTGTGGGTTTGATCCCCAGTAGGGGCATGCAGGAGGCAGCCAATCAATGATTCTCTCTCATCAACGATGTTTCTATCTCTCTCTCTCCCTCTCTGAGATCAATAAAAATATATTAAAAAAACCAACAACAACATCAACAACAAAAAAACCTCTCCATGATAGTAAGACAGAAGAAAAGGAAAATGAGATGAGTCTCTTTAATGCCCTGAACCCAGAGCACTTAGGATTAGCAGCAGGAAAATTTACCTTGATACAATTCCTGCTGCTAGATACCCCTGAGGGGTGATAGCCCTACCCTTGTATGATGAAGGAATGCTCTCTCTCTCTCTCTCTCTCTCTCTCTCTCTCTCTCTTGAAGACCCAGCAGGGCACCTGATTTGGCCAGGGAGCATTCCTATCTGGAGCAGGACAATTTCCTTTGAGACAATGCCCTGTAGGTGGAATAAACAAGGAAGGCCAGCCTACTGGCTACTGTTGGGCCCATACTCCATTTTCCAAGATTTGGCTCTTTCTGTATTTAAAAAAAAATATATATTTTTATTGATTTCAGAGAGAAAGGGAGAGGGAAAGAGATAGAAAGATCAATGATGAGAGAGACTTGGCGGCCTCCTGCACACCAACCCGGGCATGTGGCCTTGACCGTAATTGAACCCGTGACCCTTCAGTTCGCAGGCCGCCGCTCTATCCACTGAGCCAAACTGGCTAGGGCTCTTTCTGTATTTTGGAACATCCAGAAAAATTCTAGAATCCAAGGGTTGAAATGGAGCATGTGTGATTTGTCACCCTGCCCCGGGGTTACATGGCACTTCATTCAATATGCTTTCCAAGTTGGTTTTATTGCCTCTTTAACTTTTCTCTTGAAAACCTCAAGAGAAGGAAAGCATCAATCTCAGCTTTGTGACAAGCGAGTCATTGTGATTAGTCGAGAAAATGGAGAAAAGAAATACTTTTTCTTTAATTTAGAATAAAAAGGGATTTTTATCTTTTTCTTAAATTTACTTATTTTCACATTTTATGTAATGAGGTCCACTGCATTTTGGAGTAATTTCCCAACAGATGAAAGGATTTCTATTTCTTCCTCACGAGTACTTATGACAGCCCGCACAGCAGAGCAGAACAGAGCCCTTACCTGGTGGTCTGGCTCCGTGGCCGGTGGATGCCAGGTTTCTGTGATTGTGGGGACATTGCCTCAAGTGGCTGGGCTCATCAGACTCCACAGAAACACGTGTTAGGGTTAAGGTGGCTACCTGCCTGGGTATATTAAAACACCTGGGCATATTGGGCACTTAGTACTCATTACAGAGATGCCTGGATTCTTCAGATGAATATTATATGTGGAGGACATTTTTTCTTAAGGGGAAAGTTATGACTAATGAAGTCTTTGCTTGAGAAATAATTTTTGTCTATTGAATTATGTCTCCAATTTCAACATCTGCCTCAAGGAGGCAGATAGATACTCTTGTGAGTGGCTGAGAATTAGAGTTGAAGAAGAATGGGAATTTACACGAATTGGCTTTGTAAATCTTTCTAGTTTTGCAACCCATGTTCTCTATTAAATGCCCCCCCCCCCCCCCGCCAAAAAAAAAAGTGAGGGTATGTGTTTTGCTAAATCCTAAGATCAAGAACTTTATACGACAGGCTAAACTGGAGAATTACTTCCTAATGGCCCAGAAACCCCTGTGATGCAATGTTTTCAAAGGGCAGCCTACAAACCATTTTGTACCAGAGTTACCTGATGTTTATACAGAATTACCTGGGCCTCATTATAAACATAGTGAACCTGACGGGCTGGGCAGGAATCTGCTTTTCTAATAAGCATTTCCTGTTATTTAAAAGATCCTGACACCTCCTGACCTTGCAGGAAGACAGATGGTTTGTGAATAACCATCTTAAAAGTAAAAAGAACCTCAAGAGACTGAGAGATTAATACAGTGCCTTCCGCTGTCTCCAAAATGACTTGTCATACATGGGAGCTTACAGAGAGGTCTTTGGGACTCCATAAGTGTCATCTGATAGAGTCTTAGAATGGGAATTGTCAATATTTGGACCAACCATTTTCTAATTTAAGTTTCTACCCATGATGTTCCTATACAAAAGGGCTATTCAGTAGAAGTTTCAAGCATTTTCAAGATACTGCATTATCATAGACCTTGCCTAACCCAAGGGTGAGAAATCAAAGGACATGGGTATTTGCCTCTCCGAGAGTACTTGGACACTTTAGAAGTTGGGGTTAGGATATTTTGTTCTCTGTGGTATAATGAAAACTTTTGGTCACAAAAATGTTACCTTAAATTGTTATAAAATGGCCCCCAATAAGTTACACCTCTCTGAATTGAACCTGGACTGGCCTAAAAGACTTGCTTTGGCCCTAACTGGTTTGGCTCAGTGGATAGAGCGTCGGCCTGCGGACTGAAAGGTCACAGGTTCGATTCCGGTCAAGGGCATGTACCTTGGTTGCGGGCACATCCCCAGTAGGAGGTGTGCAGGAGGCAGCTGATTGATGTTTCTCTCTCATCTATGTTTCTAACTCTCTATCCCTTTCCCTTCCTCTCTGTAAACAATCAATAAAATATATAAAAAAAAAAAAAAAAAGACTTGCCTGGGCCAAAACAATTCAGTGGAAGTGACATTGTTCTGGGACAGTGTCTGCCTCGCTCTCTTGTTGTCCTGTCATGGAAAGAAGCCCAGGCTAGCCCCCTTGAGGACGAGGGGCTGTGTGGACAGAGAAGTCCTGGTGGTGGGTGCTGTGGGCCATCACAGCTGTGAGTGGAGCCATCCCGGAGTCGCCAGCCTCAGTCCATCTGCCAACTGACTGAACATGCATGAATGAACCCCGAGAACTCATGGAACAGAGACAAGCTATCCAGCTGAGCCCAGCCAAGATGACAGAATTGTGAGCAAACCAATGGGTGCTATTTTAAGTTGCTAAGTTTGGGGTGATGAGTTATACAGCACTAGATACCTGTAACAAACACGGTGAAACACAGGTGTCATTTCAGTCACATGACACGTGGGCAGGCCAGATTGAAGGAGGTATATCATGGGAACATTTGGGGATGGTGGCACTAGAGTTGGGCTGTGGATGCTTCCATTTTGTCTGAGGGATCGCAACCCTGTGTCTTGTACATACTTCTGTTTGGCACTGATCACATCGTAGCTTCATTTGTTCCTATGCCTGCCTTCCCCACTGGAATGCAAATTCCTTGTAGAACGGCCATATTTCAGTTGTTCTGTTGCTCTAATGCCTAACACCGTGTTTAAATGAAAAAAAAAAAATGTAGAAGTTACTCAAGAAATGTTTGTTTAAAAAAATAGCCCCCTCCCCCAAACCATGCTAGCTTGTCTTTTTAAAGAATAGAAAAAGGAAAGGGGTCACTTTTGAATGGACCAGCAAAGAGAATTCTAGAGAAAGAAAAACTCGTGTTTTGTTGTTGTTGTTGTTGTTGAGTTCATTATTTCTTCTTGTTCTTTGAGTTGCACAGTATTTATCTTTCCTTTCAATTTTCTTTCCAGGCTGCTTGGTACTTCCCACCTTATTCCTTCACTTCGTGGTGTCTCTTACTCTGTTTCTTTCCACTTCTTCCTCCGTGTCCCTGCTTTTGTCTCTGTGTTTTGATTTTCTAAACACTTGCTCTGCCTCTTTATCTTATTTTGCATTAACATAAAATGGCAGTATATGTTTTGCTAGTTATATTTATTATAAACCATTTGCATTTTTTGCTCTCAATCTAAAAATCAAATAAATAGGACATTATAAAATTATCTTTCCTGAAACACCTTAAGTGATGAGGCAATGTTTTCTTACATAACTTACTTTGATGATTACTTTTGTGTGGGTAGTGGCCCTCAATATTAAAAATGTCCTCTCCACTGGGTGAGGCCTCAGATGACACTTCGCAGGGCCTGTTTTCTCTTTATAGTCATCTTGAACTTGAGTA
The DNA here is from genome assembly GCF_027574615.1 of Eptesicus fuscus. Classification (NCBI taxonomy): domain Eukaryota; kingdom Metazoa; phylum Chordata; class Mammalia; order Chiroptera; family Vespertilionidae; genus Eptesicus; species Eptesicus fuscus. The sequence goes on from NC_072491.1 coordinate 9,522,161, forward strand.
AATGGGGAAAGAGGAGTGAAGTTTGGTTGGTAGCTACTTTCAAGCCTTCAGAAGACATTCCTGTCTGTGTTCAGAGACAGGATCCCTGCTGGAACGGAAGTCCAGATAGCAGCCCCCTTGGCTTCAGTGACCTTTTCTGCAAACCGGTGAGCAGATTCTTGGGCTGCTTGCTACTTACTTTTCCTCTTGAGCCACCCCATGTGTGGAGCAGAGCCTCACCACCCCTACCTGGCCCACCTCCACCTGGGAAAAGACAAAGTGTGAGAATCTGCCGTGTTTTCTATCTAGTCTCCCCCACGAACTCCACCAATCCTGAATCCCTGGTTCTGTCTTGGAGCCCCAAGTCTAAGGTCATAATTTATAAACCCTACATGCCACACAAACATGGTATAGATTGCTGCTGTCCACCAAGAGTCATTCTTGCCTTCAGTTCCCAGCCTCCGTCACTCACATTTGCATGTGTCCATATTACTGAATTCTAGCCAATGGAATGTGAGTGAATGTGATATAGGCCACTTTGGGCTGGCCATGATCGTCCATGTTTGCTCCTCCATTCTTCTCCTGTTCTGCCCAACTGGAATGGCAGTGCCCAGGATAACCTTGGAGGCACGGTAGAAATGATAGAGCTGCTATCAACTTTAGTCCCTGAATAATTTCGTGGAGCAGACCTCTCTCCCTCAGTCTGAAACCACCCTGGCTTGTTATGTACATGAAAAATTAATTCTATGAGGGCTGAGCCTTTGCATGTTGGGTGTTTATTTTAGCATTTAACTTATCCTAACTGATAAACCAAGATGACTGAACATTGGTTAAGTGTTCAGTGAACAATTTCAACCTGAGACCTCGATCGATACATGGTAAGGGGCTTATGGTGGAAAGGACTCTATGGCGAACATTCCAAAGCAAGTTTGTGTGTGTGTACATTTGAGGTGGAAAGCAAACACTCTCCTGACTCATCAAAGTATATCAGTTAGCTCATGCTGTTCAACAAACCACCCCCCAAACATAGTAAATTAAAACAATACCTCTTAATTAATAACTAATTATACTATTAGCTCACTGTTCTATCATCTGGGCAGTCTGGTCTTGCCTGGGCTCACTCATGCAACCAGCCAGCAGGCAGCTTGCCTGAGGGTGAGTGGTCTAGGACGGTGTCATGGCCGGAGGGGGTCGGTTCTTCTCCGCTCAGCCTCTGCAGCAGGCTAGCTGGCGGATGTCCACACCATAGACTCAGGGTCCTGAGTGCAGCCAGGGAGGGCAAGCATCAGCCCACAAACAAGTTTAAACCTCCTGATTGTAGCAAGTTTGCTATTGTCCCAAATGGCCAAAGCAAGTGACGTGACCAAGCTCAAGGTCAGGAAGTGGAGAAATGATCTCTTCTTTTGGATGGGATTAATGAGAGGAGCTGCAAAATATTGTGGCTTTTTTTTTTTTTGGGGGGGGGATGTCAATCTATCATCCCAAATTATGACAGCACTAAGCAACATCAGAGAAGGTGGAAGAGCACTGATGGGAGGCTAGAGTCTGGTGCTCTTGTTGCCTCTTCTTCTTCTTTTTTTTTTTTTTTTTTTTGCTGTGGGGCCTTGAAAAAGTTACCTCCACTGTCCCCACCCCAAATGCAGGAACGGAAGCTCAGAAAAATGGTTCCGCTCCATAATCTCTGAGGCTTTATGCAATACTCTAATTTCACCTTTCTTTCCCAGCAGAGGGTTCAGGTTCAAATGCACAGTATGAGAACTAAAAACATAATTTTGTGTGTTGTTTTATGGTGGTTCAGGGGCACCTCCTGACCAGCCAAACCCTGAGCGAGACGCAGAGCAAACTGGGCAGGTGCCAGTGCCAAGGGTGGTGCCAGGGCAGAGCCGTGCCAGCCCAGCTGTGGCCACTTCCATCTCCTCCTTTCAAGTTGAACTCGGGTGAGTGGGAGGTGGGAATCCATTTTTATTTCTGCTGTGCTTCCTGCTGGTTTTGATCCTTCCGGTAATGCCCGTTGCAGGTTGAATCTCACTTCTACTGTCCTCCGCAGGGCCAATTTCTCCTTTTATAGGTGTTTTCTTTTGCGGGGGCCGTGGGTTGATGCAACCACATTTTCCAAATACAAATAAGCCGGAGGGGAAGGTGCCCTTGAAAGCATTGGTGCCTGGAACAAAGTCCAGGAACACCGTGGAGCTGTCGGCTCCTGGGGGTCCCTCTGCTTTTCCAGGGAGTCTGACGGACAGGGAGGGACAGGGGGCACTGGGATAACCCTGTGCTTTAAGAAAGCAGCAACCAAAACCCTTGAAGCCTGCTTGAAATAAAAGCCTTTTAATGGCTGGGAAAAATAACCTCGAGGGGGAAGGACATACAGAAGTGTCCTCCAGGGGTAGGAGCAGAATTGTGAATTTTGTCTTCTACCCAAATACACAGTTAGAACGCCCAGAGACCCTGTGGCTTTGACATGCCCACACCTCCTGCTCCACACCTCTCCTCCACAGGGGCTTATTCTAGGGGGCTCAGCGGGAATCGTGCCCTGCCTGCAGCCTTTTCCCTCTCACCTCCCTGCGAAACCAGCAGGCAGAGGGAGTGCTGGAGGGGTGAAGGAGCCACAGAAAACCAGCCTCCGTCCTTAAGATGGGGAAAGGCCAGAGTGGAGCAGCTGATGGAGAGAGTGCGTCTGGGGCCTCAGGGATGTGTGAGTCCCACTGCAGTGATAGCCCTAGGTCACCCCTCGCCCCCCAGTCTCACAGACTGTCTGTCACTTTAGGGCCTGTTGGGTGGTGCCAGTAGAAGAGCTCAAGGAGCAGAGCCTGGGGCTCCAGAGCTGGGCGTGATTCTCTGCTTGAAAATAACAGTGAAGAGGGGGTTGGTGTCGGTGGAGGCAGCTGCGGTGAACAGGAAGAGGATGAGGAGAAGGGAGGGAAGGGAGAGATTAAAAGGGATCTTCCCAACCTGGCCCTACAATGGGGATTTTTTTTGGTAAACATGGAGACTACTTTTATTCTCACATTGCTTCTTCTAGCAATTGAAATAGAAAAATCAAAGCCCTGCCTGGGTAGCTCAGTTGGTTAGAGCATCGTTCCAATACACCAAGGTTGTGGGTTCGATCCCTGATCAGGGCACATACAAGAACCATCCAATGGTTGCATAAATAAGTGAAACAACATCTCTCTCTCTCCCTTTCATCCCTCCCTTCCTCTCTCTAAAATCAATAGATTTTAAAAAAGAAAAAAAAAAAAAAAAAAGAAAGAAAAGAAAAAGGAAATCAGGTCGGAAACACTAACTAAAGAGCATGGCTGCTCTCTCCTCTGAAGCTGTTCTGCCCCAGAGGAGACCCTCAGGAAGGGCCAGTTTCTTTGAGAATCAAAAAATAAAAGAGTTATCGCATTTCTAACTAAGCTTATGACTCAAGCTCTGGCTCAGCCTTTTAATGACTGCTAGGTCGACACAAAATAATGCCTGTGAAGGAGAGATCATGATTGTGAGCAACCATGGCCATTATTGATAGCAATTGGATATAGGTGACCAATTGGATATAAGAGACCAATCAGGAAAGCATTTAGGATGTAAAGTAAGAAGGTGAGGAAGTTGGAGAGCGTGGGTAAGTATGGATTATTGAAAAAAGGAGAAAGAGATCACAGACAACACAATTTAGTTTGCCAACTCAAAAAAAAAAAAAAAAAGTCATTGAATGAAATTTCTTAGAGGTGTGCCATCCACAGAGGGCTTGAGATGTTCGCCGATCCAGCCTGTCCAGAGCTTGCCCTGACAAAAGCTTAGGAGTAACGAGTGTAACCAACACATCTCCAGCCTTATTCGTCTGTGTCCTGCAAATAAATGCACTTAAGAAAAATGTCCCAATTAATTTTCTCGAGTACCCATTGGCCTAATTGCAGGAAATTAGTCTCTCTCAAAAGTTTCCAAGCTAATTGTAAGACAACTTCATTACTGCATGATTAAAAAGGCTCAATCGAATTGTTGCTCTCAGAACAAAGGGGCAGACGGCTTCAAAGGCAAGTTCTGGGTTGCATCCAGAAGGCTGAAACTCTTTGTTACTTTGAGCAGGGAGCTATTTTCTCAGCGTTCAGGCAAGTGACGTTGGTCTTTGCAGGTTCCTCACGGCCATGCAAACCATCTCATCATTTATGAAGTGCTTAATGTGCACCGGACCCTTTGCTGGGGGCTGTAGTAGATGTTGTACAACCAAGTTCCAAAGTCAAATCGGCTTAAAGAGCACAGAAGTCTATTTCTCTCTCTTTGTAACAGTCCAGCTGGCTTGTCAGCTCCACTCTGCAAAGTCCCTCAAGGTCCCATGTTTCTTTGTTCTTTTTTTAAAAATTTAATCTTTATTGTTCAGATTATTACAATTGTTTCTCCTTTTTCCCCCCATAGCTCCCCTCCACCCGGTTCCCACCCCACCTTCTGCCCTTACCTCCCCCCCACTGTCCTCATCCATAGGTGTACGATTTTTGTCCAGTCTCTTCCCGTACCCCCCACACCCCTTTCCCCCTGAGAATTATCAATCCACTCCCATTCTATGCCCCTGATTCTATTATATTCACCAGTTTATTCTGTTCCTCAGATTTTTAATTCACTTGATTTTTAGATTCACTTGTTGATAGATATGTATTTGTTATTCATAATTTTTATCTTTACTTTTTTCTTCTTCTTCCTCTTCTTAAAGAATACCTTTCAGCATCCTACCTAATAATAGACAAATATGCAAATTGACCGCACCTTCGCTATGCCCAAACCACGCCCACCAGCCAAAGCCACGCCCACCAGCCAATCAGGGCGAGTATGCAAATTGCACGACCAAGATGGCAGTTAATTTGCATACGCTGAGGGAGGGAGGAGTGAAGACTGAAGACAACTTAGAAGGAAGAGGGAGGAAAAGCGGAAAGCAAGGTGGCTGCCAGAGGGAAAGCCTGGGCGGGGCGGGGCGGAGCGCGGAGGGCGGCAGTGGCGCATGAGTGCAGGCACTGCGGCCGCAATGGTAGCGGCCGCGCACGTGGCCGCTTGCAGGATTCTTCCTGCAAATGGGCTACTAGTTTCATATAATACTGGTTTGGTGGTGATGAACTCCTTTAGCTTTTCCTTGTCTGTGAAGCTCTTTATCTGACCTTCCATTCAGAATGATAACTTTGCTGGGTAGAGTAATCTTGGTTGTAGGTTCTTGCTATTCATCACTTTGAATATTTCTTGCTACTCCCTTCTGGCCTGCATAGTTTCTGTTGAGAAATCAGCTGACAATCATATGGGTGCTCCCTTGTAGGTAATTAACTGTTTTTCTCTTGCTGCTTTTAATATTCTCTCTTTGTCTTTTGCCCTTGGCATTTTAATTCTGATGTGTCTTGGTGTGGTCCTCTTTGGATTTCTTTTGTTTGGGGTTCTGTGCGCTTCCTGGACTTGTAAGTCTATTTCTTTCACCAGGTGGGGAAAGTTTTTGGTCATTATTTCTTCAAATAGGTTATCAGTATCTTGCTCTCTCTCTTCTTCTGGCACCTCCATAATTCTGATGTTGGTACGTTTGAAGTTGTCCCAGAGGCTTCTTACACTATCTTCCAATTTTTGGATTCTTTTTTCTTTTTGCTTTTCCGGTTGAGTGTTTTTTGCTTCTTCATATTTCAAATCTTTGACTTGATTCTTGCATTCCTCTAGTCTGCTGTTGGGTCTCTGTATAATATTTTTTATTTCAGTCAGTGTATGTTTAATTTCTAGTTGGTCCTTTTTCATATCCTTGAGGGTCTTGTTAAATTTATTGGCCTTTTAGTTTCTTTGTTCTTACTGCTCTGCTGTCCCCAGGGTGTTTTTCTTATCCATTCCTTATAAGGTGACTCACCGTCACTTTACATGCCAGCCAGCCATAGAAATGCACTAGACTTGAGTTAGGAGTGATTATCTTTGTTGATAGGCACTGTTTTCCTAGCACAGCACCTGATTGGTGGTATGTTTTTAATAACTGCTGAATAAATAAATCAACGCCAGTTACATTGCCAGTTAGAGCATCTCTTCACCATCTCCTCCTAGCTGAAGGTGCTGCCCACCTTAAGGGCTGTGCAGTTGTCAGTGAAGCCCGGCTCAGATCCCAGGCCAGTAGAGCCCTCACTCATGCCCTCTCTGTACTGATTGTCTCTCTACTTCCTGACTCGAATGGAGTGTCACTCCAGGGGGATGGATCCAGTTTCTGACCAGCCGTGGAGGGGCTAAATGATACAATTCAGAAAAATGGGGGCGGGTCACATCCTTATGGAGAAAAAGACACTACAATAATGTCTGCTTCTGGGGATGTCCCTTGACAGGATGTAAAATTGTGTTTCACTTACAAATCTAAAATAATAAAAGCATAATATGCTAATTAGACCAGACGTCCTTCCAGACGACCTTCCGGATGACCTTCTGAACGAAGCCTGGGCTGCGAGGGAAGTCCAGGTCCCGGGTGCCAGAGGAAAGCCGGTGCTGGCAGCCGGGGGAAGGAAGGCCTACTCTTGCATGAATTTTGTGCATCAGGCCTCTAGTATTTCTATAATACTTTTTACTAGGTCCAAAAATATTCTTGGGTTTTAATGGGAAGTATATATATATGATACAGTCTCAGATTCAAGTGGCAGGAAACCTGCGTCCTTTCCTTATCTGTTGAAAAGTCACATAGTGATCTTAGCATCTACCTTTATCATCCTGTGTTCACTAAATGGTCTAATGAAGGGTGGTGGGAAAGGAGAGATTTTTAAGGGATAGCAGGTAGAGAAGTTATTGAAAGAAGGGTTCACATACCGGTACTGGGCAGTAGTGTCATGACGTGAGTAGACTGAGGAAAGCCTTGAATGCTGGGGGTTTAGAATTCATCCTGTAGGTCAGGGGTTAACAAGTTCTAAAAACTGCTGGGGGCCAGCAGGAACCATAGTGGGTGAAGGGCCAGGAAAGGTGCGAAGATGCTGGTGGGAGCATGGGGGACAGTAGAGAGCAGATGCCAGGGACAGGGCAGCCACTACTCAACGCCAGCTGATTTTTGCCAGGTGAGAACATCAGCCCAAAGTTGCCCATGTTCTGAGTTTTTGAGAGAAGCCAGAAATCAGTGTGTGTGTAGTGTGTGTGTGTGTGTGTGTGTGTGTGTGTGTGTGTGTGTGCGCCTGCACACACATGAAATCTCTATTTAAAAAGGTATCTAAATCAAGTTTTTGAAAAACACAGTGTGAGCCTAACAAAAGCCATCTGGGGCTTGGTTCAGCTCTGAGGCTTCCAGTTTTCAGCCTCTGCTTGCGACATCGAAGGTGCTTGAGCTGGGAAGTGACACTACTGCCCAGTACCGGTATGTGAACACTTCTTTCAATAACCTCTCTACCTGCTATCCCTTAAAAATCTCTCCTTGTAAGCAGATAACCACATAGGTGCTACGTGGTTATCTCTACAGGGCAATCATCTGGAGACAAAAAGCCAGCTAGAAGACTGGCACATCAACTCCTGGCTCATTCAGGGCACACTGGGCACCAGCTATGTGCCACGCTCTGGGACAAGGGCAGTTTCAGAAGAGAGCACTAAGGTGGCACCTGCAGGAATAAAACAAGCATGCCCCTCTCTCTACCTCTATAGCCCTGCTCCCTACAGTGTGTGGACTCCTGACAGTCTCTGTCATCTTGTCCTGAGCAGATGGCTGGTTTGCTAGTCATCTGACTGTTACTTTGAGCCTGAACTCATCCCAAGCTTGCATCCCTGGGTCTAATTCCTGAGTCTTACTCTCCACTTCATGGCTTATATCTTGCTTTTCTATCTCAGAGACCTGACTTGGTGACTCATCCAATCCCTTATCTCATCTGAGACCAGTTCCACAACTTAGATATTTTTCCAGCTTTATTGAGATATTATTGACATGTAACATTGGGAAGTTTAAGTTGTACACATGCTAGTTTCATATACTTACATACAGCAAATGGTTACCATCACAGCATTAACTAACATCTCCATCACCTTACATAATTACCATTTATTTTTGTGGTGAGTTGCTAAGAGTTACTCTCTTAGCAACTTTCAAGTATGTAATAGAGTATCATTAACTATAATCACCATTATATATTATGTGTGTGCTGTATGTTAGATCTCCAGAACTTATTCATCTTACAACTGGAAGTTTTGGCCAACATCTCCCCATTCCCCCTCCTCCCAGCCCCTGTAACCACCATTCTACTTTCTGTTTGTGGCACTGGTGTTCCGAGCTGGGGAGCCTGGAATGAGTTTGAGACCTCTCACTTCTCAGGTTGGACCCTTGCAGCTGAAATATCCCTCCAGATTCTCAACTGCCACATGTGGGTGTGAGACAAGCCCTTTGGTGTCTTCACCCTTCCTACCAATGTTTATGTAGCTTCTTCTACACATCTTCAGTTAAAAGACTTCTTTCTGTTCAGCTAGTCTTTGGTTTGATATTTTAGTTGATTTTTCTATAATTTAGTTGTAATTCTGACTTAGTCTTGGGAGGAGGTGAGTGTAACTCCCACTTGCTCTGCTGCCATCTTGACTCCCCCCAGTAACAGGTTGGTCTCTTATCACCAACACAAGGTCCTGGGGGACAGGGACTGCGTCTTTATGTTTGAACTAGAGGCCCAGTGCACGAAATTCATGCACTGGAGTGTGTGTGTGTGTGTGTGTGTGTGTGGGTGTGTGGGGTGGGGGGGTCCCTCAGCCCAGCCTGCGCCCTCTTGCAGTTCAGGACCCCTCGGCAGACATCCCTCTTACAGTCCAGGACCCCTCACTCCTTACCGCCTGCCTGCTCGCTGCTCCTTACCACTTGGTTCGCTGCTCCTTAGTGCTGCTGTGGAGGCAGGAGAGGCTTCCGCCACTGCCGCTGCACTTGCTAGCCATGAGCCCGGCTTCTGGCTGAGTGGTACTCCCCCTGTGGGAGCGCACTGACCACCAGGGGGCAGCTCCTGCATTGAGCGTCTGCCCCCTGGTGGTCAATGTGCATCATAACAACTGGCTGTTCTGGTCGTTCCACCATAACGGTCGCTTAGGCTTTTATTATATAGATTCCCAGTGCCTTGTATAATAAGTGCTCATGAAATGTTTTAGTGGCTGTTTAATATATCAATTAGTTGGGAAGAAGCCAACCAACACATCTAGGAAAAAGTAGTGTCAGTCAGTCTCCAAATCTATATTTTTGTTCATTCAAACATACATTTAGCAGAGCTATCCCACAGATTCTAGCTTAGTTGCTAGAAACATCTAAATAAATGACTGTAATGGAGATGTTAAGACTCCATGCACAGATTAACATTCTGATTTTTCATGCTGACGTATCAGGGTTAGGAATTAAAACTCTGTTCAGTAAGATTTCAAATGGCATTAGATCTACTTCTTGTCTAGTTGAAAAAAATAGATCAAAAACCCTTCAAAGCTTTGAACAGACATACGGTTTTTTGTTTTTTTTTTTTAACAGCCAGGTAGACTACAGAATCTTGACTTTAAAATATGCTTTTAATATTAATACTTTTAATATTTAAAATATAGATTTCACATCTGGGAATAAAGAAAGAACAGATAATGAATTTTCAGGGATCAGTGATATCCCATCTACAAAGATAAATAAAAAATGCTAGTTGGAGAAGCATAATTATAGCAGCACAGGGCCGGGAGATTTTCTGATAGGAATATTCACAGCAGCTAGTGAGCCCAAATAATAATAAAGAAAACATTTCCAAAATGACGACAGCCTAAATTTTTGCATCTCCATAGTAACGGAAAATGCAATATTTACACCTTTATTTACCTTCTATTCAGCCAAAACATGCATTGCATTTTTTGGCTGAATGCATGGTAATGCCTACATCATACATGTATGTATTGCTTCAGATAGGCAGCCTGCTGTTCTAAAAACAACAAACACATACCAAGACATGAGCGTCATGTGAAACCTCTACTCATTTTACAATATTTTGGTGAAAAAAATATGTCCTGCTGGGCCTTGACATCTTTTCTCAAGGACGATTTTCCAATTTCAGTGGCAGAAAACCCAGGTGTCTCCCTGCTTCTTTCTCTGCCTCCAAAGTCACAGTGAGAATGACGTGGACATGTTATCACAAGTGGATGTGGAAAGGTCAGGGTAAGAGTGTCAGTGATAGGACACCTTGGAGGGGATTATGGCTTTGACAGAAAAGGGAAGGCTGCTCCGTGGGTACAATGCCTGACCCTGTGGAATAGGTGAGCAGAGGAGGCAGTCATCTATGTCTCCAGAGCGATTTGAGAAGCCTTGAAAGGCCTCTTTCCTCCGAGAGATCTCTGCCTGAATTTTCACTGAGGCCTGATTTCAAATAGTGAATTTCAATCACAGAAGCAATGTTGCCTCTTATAGTGTAACTAGGGTCCCGATGCATGAAGATTCGTGCAAGAATAGGCCTTCCTTCCCCTGGCTGCTGGCACCGCCTTTGTTCTGGCCAGAGCCGCCTTTCCGCCTTTGCTCCAGCTCGGAGCTGCCTTTCCACCTCTCGCCTTGTCTGGTCAATTTGCATATTCCTGCCTTATTGGCTGTGGGCACCTCCATATTTGTCACAGGGTTATGGTCAATTTGCATATTCTGTCTTTATTAGATAGGATTCTCTAAGAGTATAATGACTTAATCCCAAAGTAGCCAGTATTGCCTTGGCTCATATAAATGGACACAATGGCTTGCCCAAGCCTGGAGAGAATTGGATTTGGGACTAATACTCAGACTAGAGGCCCAGTGCACAAAATTTGTGCACAGAGGGGTGTTGTCCCTCAGCCTAGCCTGTACCCTCTCCAATATGGCCCAGTGCACGAAATTCATGCACAGAGGGGGGTTGTCCCTCAGCCTAGCCTGTACCCTCTCCCACGATCGGGCCTAAACGGGCAGTCGGACATCCCTCTCACAATCCAGGACTGCTGGCTCCCAACTGCTTGCCTGCCTGCCTTCCTGATTGCCCCTAACCACTTCTGCCTGCCAGCCTGATCACCCCCTAACCACTCCCCTGCCAGCCTGTTTGCCCCCAACTTCCCTCCTCTGCCAACCTGGTCACCCCTAACTGCCCTCTCCTACAGGGTTGATCACCTCCAACTGCCCTCCCTTACAGGCCTGGTCCTTCTCAACTGCCCTCCCTTGCAGGCTGGGTGCCTCCCAACTGCCCTCTCCTGCTGGCCATCTTGTGGTGGCCATCTTGTGTCCACATGGGGGCAGGATCTTTGACCACATGGGGGCAGCTATATTGTGTGTTGCAGTGATGATCAATCTGCATAGTACTCTTTTATTAGATAGGATAGAGGCCTGGTACAGGGGTGGGGGCCAGCTGGTTTGCCCTGAAGGGTGTCCCTGATCAGGGTGGGGTTCCCTTGGGGCATGGGGTGGCCTGAGCGAGGGGCCTGTGGTGGTTTGCAGGCAGGCCACGCCCCCTGGCAACCCAAGCGGAGGCCCTGGTATCTGGAATTTATTTTCCTTCTACAATTGAAACTTTGTAGCCTGGAGAGGAGCCAAGCCTGGGGCTCCCTCTGAGGTCTGTTGGGATTATAATTAAAACTTCCTTGCCTTAAGCGGGTGGGCCCAGCCAGGGAGTGCGGAAAGCTTTGCTTCCCCTGTTGCCGGTGGCAACCCTGGCCTGCTCTCTCAAGCTCCATTCTGTCGCCATTTGTTTGAATTTGTTTACCTTCTATAATTGAAACTTTGTAGCTTGAGTGGAGGCTTAGGCCTGGCAAGGGCAGGCGGAAAGCTTGGCTTCCTCTGTTACCTAGGAAACCTTGCTCTCTGTGGCTGTAGCCATCTTGGTTTGGGTTAATTTGCATGCCCGCTCTGATTGGATGGTGGGCGTGGCTTGTGGGTGTGTCGGAGGTATGGTCAATTTGCATATTTGTCTATTATTAGGTAGGATAGGAAGAGAGGAAAGGTACTGGGGATGGGGTGCTGCTGGGGTGACTTCACAGTTTGGAAAAACTGGACACTGGGTGACTAAGGGATGGGGTTGTGGGTTCTGAAATGGAAAAGTGGCCAGAGGAAGGAAGAGATAATTAAAAAAATATTGATTGTGTAGGTTACATGTCCAATACAAGTCTCTTGAAATAAATTTACAATTTTATCTGTGGTTGCCCAGATTTTTAGCTTTCTAATTTACTCTACTATTGACCTGACATAGAAGTTTGGGGTTTGGAAATAAACACAACCTCATAGACACAGACAACAGTCTGATGATTACCAGAGGGGAAAGGGAGTGGGGGAAGTAGAAGAGTATATAGGGGGGATAAATGGTGATGGAAGGAGACTTGACTTGGGGTAGTGAACACACACTATAATATACAGATGCTGTGTTATAGAATTGTACACCTGAAACCTATATAGTTTTATTAGCCAATGTCACCCTCCCCTATAAATTCAATAAAACAACAACAAACAACAACAAAAACAAACATGTTTGAGGTTTGGCTGAGAAGCAAAGGTTCCCTGCTGTGTTGTATATCCATCCTCTTCTGAGCATTTCACAATTACATCTTACCTAACCTTGCATCTTTGGGATGACCAGAATATCCACAAGAGAGGATATACTCCCAATGCTTACCAATATTTCCTGTTGGAGGTTAATGCAAGGCTCTTCAATATTTTAGTCCAGAAGTGTATCACTTTTACTTATGTCCATTGGCCAGAACCACTGGAGGACATGCTGGCAAATGTGGCTGAGCTCATGAATATTCAGTGAATAGTAAGTATGTCTGCCACACTTGTGATGTCTGGTAACCAACGTTCTTAGATTTGTGATTCCAAGACTAGGGGTAGTTAGGGCAAAGTGATCAGTTGAGAGGTCAAAATGACATCTTCTGAAGGCACACATAAAAGTAGAAAAAAGACATATGAGCCATTTTTCCTAGGAAAGACCCTTCTGACAACAATTGTCCTCGAACAGGTCAGACCAGCTGGAGACCTGCCATGAGGCTGAAGCATCTGGTCAATCATACAACATGTTGTGTATTATTCTGTCAGTACAAACTGGGAATAGCTCCTGGTGTTCAAAGGTTCATGGCCTGAGCTTCCCGACCATTCCAGGTCCTAATACGCCCCAAATTATTGCTTTTGTATCTTCGTGGTCCTATTTGGGTTCCTGACACCACAAACCCCCGTCTGTCAACAATATGTTCTTATGTAAAAAATATTGGAAGCTGTCATTCCAGAAAAACTGCCCACCTGCTTGAGAGACCCAGGTGTTCTGGAAAATTACTGAACTATAACAAAATTATAAAAAAAACCAATCTCCCAAATTTCAACAGTTGCTGACTAGGGATAGTGTGATGATTAATGAAAAGAAATGTAATGACACCGTTAGAACGGTGAGTGTATCAGTTCCGAGAAACAGCATGAAGCATCAGGCAAGGAAGTAGGAAACGTCAAAGGAGACCTTGGTGGCCAGGTGTGACAGAAAGGAGGCCAAACTGGCCTATGGATCCCGATGAGGGGAGAGGTGCTGTGATTTCCTGAGCCCCACTTCCCGGGGGAAGCTGCCTCCTTGTGCTGAAGCACCAGCTTTAGTCTGATATGGCTTCTCAGTCTGCCTTGCAGGATTAGTTTAGCTAAATTAAACACTTAGCTAAATTAAATGGTGCCCTCGGGTCTCCGCGGTTGTGTGCATGTCATCACTGCTTCCAAAATAAGATTGCGAGTCAAAAGAAAGTCCTGTGTCTGTCTGTCTCTTAGGTCACGGCACCTTCTATGGAGGAAGGTATTCGTTGTATCTTCCCCGAGATCTTGGACATTTAAACCTGGGGATGCGCTTACATCTAATTCAATCTCTTATTAGGAGAGATTTAAGTTATGGTCACCTTGGAGTTGGGAAAAAAGCAGAAAAGATAACCATAGTTTCATGTTCATGAAGGAAGCACCGTGTAACCAATATTCTCTCTTATGATTCTCTGGTGTTTTGATTGACTCATTACTCAATATTCTTCAATCCTCATGACAGCTCTGATGTGCAGGCAGACCAGGTAGGAACAGCGCCATCTGCAGCAGCAGGTTCTCTTTCCTTTCCTAAAGGACGTACAGTCTCTCCCCAGGGGCGTGTGCACTGGGGAAAGGAAATCATCTGACATTTCGAAGATTCCTGGACACCGGTTCTGAACTGACACTGGCTCCAGGAGACCCCAAATGCCACTGTGGCCCACCAGTCAGCATAGGGCACTGGAGTTTTAGCTCAGGTCCAGCGCACCGTGGGCCCCCTGGGTCCCCAACCCCATCCTGTGGTTATATCCCCAGTTATGGGGTGCATGATTGGAGTAGAAATACTCAGCAATGGGCAGAGTCCCTACACTTTGGAAACCTTCCTCTAAGCCCACTCCCCTCCCTCAGCTGCCCCTCCCAGCTCCCCCTCTCCCTCCTTCGGGAGCATCATGCCTCCCTTCTTTTTGCTCGCTTAGCATTGTGGGTTTCCCCTATCAAAACATCCATCTGCTCTTCCCACTTGAGGGAACCAGTGAACAAATAACCGAGGCTCAGGCACATTCTGACATGTATCCAAGAACACCCGGCTAAAAATGACAGAGCCTGGCCTTGTACCCAGATCTCAATCCCAAGGTCAGGGTTTCTAGTAACAACATCAGAGGGCCTCACCCCTAACTGTTGACCTCGCTCTGACCCTCTTGTTCACACGGTCTAATTTGGTTTCTTTGTCCGTGCTTTGCTGGCAGAGTGGTGGTGATTGCTGGGACTGGCTGCAGAATTCGCAGGACCCAGTGAAAGAATGAAAGCGCAGGAGGACGTGCTCTGAAATGAGGAGGAATGCCAAGGCCGAATTAGGAGAGCGTGAAACCAAGGGCGGGCCCTTCTAAGTGGGGGGCCCTGGGCACAGGCTACACATCCACCAGGCTGGCCCTGGTAACCACAAGGGGCACATTCTCCCCGTCAGGAAGCAAAAGTCATTGTTGACTCCAGGAGCCATGGCCCCTGTCGTTTGAATGTGGCTATTCCTGGGTGGGGCTGGATCAGTCACCCCCTGCTGGCAGGACGTGGTGACACACTTCACAGGTTTGAATTACAGACAGGAGACCCTGCCGAGCATGGACAAGCCTACACACAGGACCTTGCCCTCCCTGCCCTGCCTGGAGCCCTCCTCACAGGGACGGTGGGCAGGGGGACGGTGATGGAGTTGGGTGAGCCATGTGGCCTTTCATCTTCCAGTCCTGGGTCTGGACCACCCACTCCACTCTGTTTTCACTTTGAACCCCAAATAATCTGTGTGCACCGAAACATCAGTGAGCTCTGTTGACTCTTCGTAGATTTCACAGGGAAAATCCAGGGTACATACGTTTCTCATGCCAACACAACTTAAAATCCCTCACCAGGCATTGCCTTTCTCCCCCATCTGCTATGTAGCCTTGCTCCCTTGTCTCCCCACTCTCTGCTCCTTCCCTCCACAAACCCCAACCACCATGACCTCTTCCACATCCCACCTCCTCTTTATTTGGAGAACTCTTGGCCTCTCTTTTACTAGTACCCCACCCAGGTCAGTCTGCCAGGGCATCTAACTTCAAATGGGACAGAAACAAAGGGCCCTTCAGCCAATGGGACCCTCTCCATGTATCAGGCGATTGAGGGACCATCTTTGCTAATCGCGTGTGCCACTTAGGGCCTCCTTCACCTCAAGTGACTCCTCCGTGTTATTTCATGCATTTATAGTGAGTGAGTGCAATTTGCTTTATCCTTGTTACGTTGCCATGGCTGGGGGCGGTGGCAGTGTGGGCCGGGCATGTTCTTCAGTGAGTTGGAGTCTTTTCCCCCAGTGGCTGGTGGGAGGGGGACGTCTCCTGGAGGTCTGCGGGAGGGGATGGCACCGAGGCTCAGTCTGAATGGCTGGTACCATCTGTTCAGTGAGCACTTCCTTCACTGCTGTGAGTCTGCTTTTATTTTGTAGACTTTAAATTTTGGTCCAGGCAAGTATCACCACCAGAAAGAAATGCTCACCCCTGTAAGTATAGAATTCTGTGTATTTTGGTGGTATTATCATGAGAGAATGCTTTCTATTTGGCAGGCTTTTTTTTCTTAAATAAGTGAAATGCTTTTTTCACCAGAACAAGATGCTAACTTGAAAGGAAAAGAACACAGGCAAGAAATATTAGCCGTTTGGGGAAAGAGACAGAGACCTTCGGCTCTTCCCCCGCAGGAAACATAACACCAGGATTAGTGTTACTAGGTGTAGGCCAGTGACGTCAGCTGGCTCGCGGCGGGAGGGAATCCTGTTCCTGGAGAGAGCAGTATCCGTGTGCTAATCTAGCGTGCTTGATTTTAGTGGAAGAAAAACTAAAAAACACAAAACCTCAGAATCTTTCCTGATCAGGGGCAGAGTGCAACGTGGGCGAAGTTTTCATTCTCACTTCTGGAAGGGTGCCAGATGACCCTTCCCTGGAAAGTTCAGTGTGTGATACTCGCGAAGTCTCTCTCCCCCCTTATTTTAATGCCAGCCCCAGCCCGTTCTCTCCTCTCAGTTCCACCAAGCCAGTAGCCACCCCGGGCTTCTTGGGTACAGGGACTGGTCTTGTTGACAGCAGTGTCTCAGGATTTAGCTTATTGCCTAGCACCGTGGTCGGCAAACTGCGGCTCGCGAGCCACATGCGGCTCTTTGGCCCCTTGAGTGTGGCTCTTCCACAAAATACCACGGCCTGGGCGAGTCTATTTTGAAGAAGTGGCGTGAGAAGAAGTTTAAGTTTAAAAAATTTGGCTCTCAAAAGAAATTTCAATCGTTGTATTGTTGATATTTGGCTCTGTTGACTAATGAGTTTGCTGACCACTGGCCTAGCACATAGTAGCTGCTCAATAAGTTACTCGTGGAAAAAAGGAAGAAATAGAAGGAAAATTGAATAGCCCTTTCAAAGCAATCTCCATGTAAAGCACAGGGGCTTCCATTCTGGAGCGATTTAAAAGAATCGTGACCCAGGACACGGAGACCGAGGAACTTTATTCATAAGCTGGGTGCTATGATGTTGATGTGGCTGGGGCAGGAGCTCATGCTTACCTGCACTGGGGCGTCCCGGTGCTCCTTGCACATAGCACGCCTTTGTCAGAGATCCTGGTCTGGGAGAGGGGGCAGGAGTTGGAACGCACTGGTGGCTGTCAGCCCATAGGGGACGCTTTCAGAACTAGAATGTAAAGATTGGTGATGCTCATCAGGAAATAGGATTCTATGAGTTAAAGGGGACCTTAGAAATAATCGAATTCAACTTCCCCTGTATCCCTTGCCGTCTCTCTCTCTCTGCCTTCCTTTTTCAAAGGCAGAAATGAAGTCCAGAGCAGTGAAGAGACTTGTTCGAGCCACAGAGTTAGTTGGCAGCAGATTCAAGAACGTGCCCCTGAGCCACTACCAACTCACGAGTTCATTCCATGTCTCCTCTGGAACCTTATTCCCAGCAGTGGGCCTGACACCTTTGGGGTCACTTTTCGATAATCTAATGGAAGTGCTACCACTGTCTCATAAAACAGGCATTTTCTGGATCACACAACATTCTGCATGTTCTAGGATCCTTGTAACTCACTATTTTCCCCCTCCCACTTTTGTTTCTTTTCACCATCGGCACTGGGCACATGTTAGACATGTTTCTAGAGTAAAAACTTAATACTCACTCAGTATTTTAGATTTGCCATACTTTAAGGGTTATAGAACCAAAGGCAATTTTCCCATTTTACGGGGAATTGGTAAAGAAGCTCTAACTACAAAATGCGATGAAGAAAGAATCACAAAAGGACTAGTGGGGTTGAGTATCTAACAGGCTGCAAGAACTGTGAGGACGTGGGGTTCTTGTCTAAGGCAGGGGACTGCGCTTCATTGCAGGTATGCCTGGAAGCAGCCGGAGCCCACAGACCTAGGGGAACAATGTCCGTTTGGCAGGGGGCAAGTACAAAATGACTTAACGAATCTTTTCCATTCCTAATTTCTATGATTCTGTTAAATGAAAACATGAGTCAGAGACCACTTTTTTTAAATTTATATTTTATTGATTTTTTACAGAGAGGAAGGGAGAGGGATAGAGAGTTAGAAACATCCATGAGAGAGAAACATCAATCAGCTGCCTCCTGCACACTCCCTACTGGGGATGTGCCCGCAACCAAGGTACATGCCCTTGACTGGAATCGAACCTGGGACCCTTCAGTCCGCAGTTTGACGCTCTATCCACTGAGCCAAACCGGTCAGGGCGAGTCAAAAGGCAGGGCATTTCACCTTTTAAAAGGCAGGGCATTTCACAGCTGGCCTCATCACAAAGATCAGAATTAAAAAAAAACAAAAAAAGAATTAAACTTAGTATCCATATCTGGGATTTTAAGGTTTCAAACTCTCTTAAAAACTTTTGTACGAGGGGCAGGCTGCAAGCAATTGTTTTTCACAAGGTCGCTTGCCATCACGGGGCTCTTCAGAGGGCACGAGAAAACAACCACACCAGGAAGGTCCACGATGTCCTTTCTCACCGAGGGCCACCTGACATTCTCTTCTCCCACTCCGGCTCGAACCACTGGTGTCCAGGAGACTTGGTTGACCTGGTCACGTCTGGCCCAACATTACCAGGCTGAGTGGGGCCCATTCAAGTTTGCTCCTCTGTCCTTTTGACATGTCCTCATCACACTTCAAGCATTTCCTTGCTTTCTGGTGCGACAAGATGCCCCCGGCTCACTTTCCACTTTCCCGACTCCAGTCTTGGGGTAATCTATTTTTCTAAGGAGCCCTGACCTGGCGGTGCAGAAGAGTACTTAGAAGCCAAGATCTGGCACTAGCTGCCCTCATGCCCCAAAGCTCTCTCGGGGGGGCAGAGTGTATATACATCTACACATAAACAATAGGGTTTCTTTTTTCCTTCTACCTTCTGTTCCTCTCAACAGACTGGGTGCTAGTGGAGGTGGTAGTGCCATGCGTGTTTTAGGTCCCGCATAGAGAGGAGAGGGCATGAAGAGAAGTGGCTGTTTCCAAGTATTCTGAGAGCATAACTCTGTAATATTATTTTGTTAAGTGTCTTGGCTTCTTCCCCCTGCATTTCAAAGACTTTCTCCTATTACTCTGTGGCCAGGTTCTCCAAAGGGAGATGGTTTTGTTCCCAGTTCTAGAAAGGGTGTGTGAGGGCAAAGAAATTTCAATCCTGTCATACTTTCACAGAATTAAGTTGAACTCCATGAAGTGTCACACAATAAATACCTTTTGAAAAATTTTATTGTTCATTCTATGTTCTTAGACTTACAAACTAAATCTAAGGTAAGGTGTATCCTGAAACTTCGAACTCACCCTACAAAATAGGATCAAACAGGCACATTCTTGACCACATTTGAGGAATCAACTATAGATACAATGAGGTAGAATCCAGTTAAAAGCCTATCTTGAACTTTTAGAGGGATTATGACAGCAGTGGAATCACCTGATCACCTCAAGACTGAAGGCTTCTAGTTAAATGGGAGTCAATGTCATTTCTCCAATCATCTCAGAGCCTAATAATGTGGTGAAATGAGGTTGTTTTACTTTATTTAAAAAATATTCCATCTCAGTTTTTGCAACGGTCTCAAATAACATCTGCTTGGTACCTCCAAAGCCTGGAAACACTTCTTTTGTTTCTCACCCAACTTCGGAGGGTCAGTTCCCTTAGGTTGTACAGTGTCCGGAATCAGGTAGTCTCATGAGAGAATCCTTTCCCAATACTCAGATTGTATTCACTTTGGTTCTGATGAAGAATAACCACTTTTTAAACAAGTGGGGCAATGACAGAAGCAGAGGGGCATCTGTTTACCCTCCCTTCCCAGTCTCCGGAGGATAGAAGTTTTGTTAGAGTCTGTTGCTGCAAAGCATTTGGAAAGGTATCTCATCAGGGATGAAGTTCTGGGGGAGATGAAGCAGATAAACGTCCTTTCTGACCTATGTCACTAGTAATTGATCATCTGCTAGAACACAGTCAGGAGGAAGGGCACCTGAGAGCAGGAGAGACCTTTCTCTGACCAAGAATCCGTAAATCCAAAGGCTTCTGTGACCTCTGAGCCCCTGCCCTAGTTTGGGTGGCTCCTCAAAATAGGCCATATTGTAATGACACGTGCATGTTTTATAGTCCCATTTATCTAGGTATGACAATATTAATTGAACTGTCAAATGCTGGAGTCTGCGCTGCTTGGTTGAAATACTTGGAATTACATAGAAAGAAATTCCCAGAGGGTCAAGACAGCTGGACTCAAGGTGGAATGCAAAACTCACAGGAGTAGCGCTGTATGTCTTCCTTTATCTGGTCAGAGATTCCAGGGAGCTGCTGGGCTCATTCGTGCTTGAATGATTACATTAAGCAGCCTGGATCTTGCCGAGGTGTCTCAGGCAAACATGCTGTGTGCACAGCTGGTTCTGTTACCTTAAAATACCAGTTAGCTTTGAATTAAGGCTTTGATGAAAGATGTCAGTGTTGATCTTGGGAAACTCTCTGCACATTAATTCAAGAAGTGTGTTAGCCAAAGAGTGCGGGGCATAGGTTTGGAGATGTACTAAGAGGGGAGAGGGACACAGCATTATTTTCCACATTATCTGCCCCTGGATAGGAAAAGGGGTCAGAACTTGCCACCTTCTGAAATTTGGGGCAGGAGTTGAGACACAGATTACCACTGATTTCAAAAAATATTTAGTTTATTCACTCATGAATCCAGCATTCAGCCTTTTCTCCAGGGACACATGGCGGTGGCAACTCTATAAGAAACAAGAGGGGAATTACTTCTGTTTGTGTAAATAGCAACACGGAATTCTAACTGCCCAGGGTCCTCTGAAGAATAAATTCAGTGAGTCGGTCCAGTGTTTGCAACCGTCATGAAAAGTTTTATATTTGAAAACCTTGCCGAGTTTTGTTATTTAGAAATGTGCTGTGCTGTGAAAGCACACGCACCTTAGGGAAACACTCCGGGGAAACTAGTCATCTAAGGCAGGTGAGTGAGTTCTAGCCTCTGCCGGTCGGTCTAAGAGAGACGCCATTGTATGGAAATTCTAAGTAATGTCTAGTTGCCTGCTTCCACCCGGAAAGCTGTTGGGAGAGTGAATATGTCACTTTCCCATTTTCCCCCGCTCTCTTGCCTTCACCAATCTACCCCCCAGTTGGGTCTTGTCAGTTCCACAGTATTGACTCTAGACCTGCCTTTTTTATGGACTCCCTTCTAAATGAGATGGTGTACGTAAAGTTACTTGGTAAATTGTAAGCCTCTTTTAAATTTAGTTGTTGTCTTGCCTTCATATCTTTGTTTACTCCATTCTCTCCATTTGGGGCCTTCTCCATTTCTCAGTGTTCATCCAGAATCTCCCCAGTTTTCTGAGGCTGACACTTCCCACCTGGAGCTAACTAGATGTTCAGTAAATACCAAAGTAATAAAATAAAATAAAAAAATAAAATAAAATAGTCATCTCAAGACCTAGCTTTTTAATGAAGCATCTCCAAGGCACCTCCCAGTCATGTACCAGTTAGGTGGGGCTTCCTAAGGTGAGTCTGGGCACAGTCACTACCTGTGGGGCCACCATGAGCCAGGTGCTGCTGTTACCACAGAGCCCCCAGGTTGCTCTGTGCTCCCTGGAGCCCTCCATGTGCCAGAGTCATACATGTTCAGGCAGAAATGGAAAGCATGGCTATGTCTTCCTTTTTGTTAACTTGTTACTGAGAGTTCAGGGGAAACACAGCTGTATGTTCTTGACTCGCATCTCGAAACCTCCTTATGATTTTGGTAAATCCAAGTTAGATACATTGTGCTATACTCCATTTTTGCAAAAAATTTAAAACTATATATGTGTATCTACACTGAGTGGCCAGATTATTATGATCACTGAACGCATAATAATCTGGTCACTCAGAGGCCCGGTGCATGAATTCGTGGATGGGTGGGGTCTGGCCAGCCTGGCCAGGGGGAGGGGACATGGGCGGTTGGCCGGCCTGCCTGCTGGTCGAACTCCTGGTAGAGGGGACAATTTGCATATTAGCCTTTTATTATATAGGATGTACACTGAGTGGCCAGATTATTATGCATTCAGAGATCGTAATAATCTGGCCACTCAGTGTATGTATATAAAATGTGTAAACGGATATATACTAAAATGCTATCTCTGGACTGATTTTTATTTTCTTCTTTATAATTGTATTTTATAAATGCTTAATCAAGAATAAGCACAATAAAAGTATTCTTAAGAGTACAATTTCGGTTATTTATGTTTTCCCTTTGATCAATGGCTGGAAAGTGGCAGGACGATATGAGACAGAGAAACATGCACAGGTCCTGGCACAGCCTTGCCAGCTGAGATAATGACTTTCTTTCTGGTGTGAGGAGAAATGAGGATTCAGTAAGTGAAATGGAGTTTGAGTTTCTTTTAACTTTTGTTCTGAATGGGATATAGTCCTGTTACAAGAAGGCATTTGTGATACCATGCTGATGTCCCATTGTCCTTAGGAGAGAATGGTGTATTTTGGTGTCCGTCTGGAGGTAGTGGAGCATGCTCATTTGTCTCTGTAGGGCTATTTACACTTTTTATCTTTTCTAACATCATCAAATGGAAATTGCCACATGTTCATGATCTTAGAGGAAGTCTGAAGAGGCTGCTGGAGCAGCCGGCTAGGATGAAATGGAGGAGACTGAGCCCAGGATGGTTATTCTAGCGTGAGGTAGAAGTCGGAGTTTATCAGTGGTTTTGTAAACAAGAGAAACCCAGGGAGCATGGCCTCACCTTGGTAGGCCCATGGTCAAGTTGGAGCTGGATCTATCTCCTTTCTATCTGCAGAGGAACCCAAACCTCACAGACTCCGAAACAGGTTGCTTGTAGGTGCAGATGGTTAGGCGTTGCAGGTAGGTTATTCGAATGATTGGAAGTGTCAGAGTTGAATTGTACTTCACTGACTGGCACTGTATTACTTTTATGTCAAGCCTTAACAGTCTTCAGTTATCGGTGTCCATTCGTGAATAGATAACTATGCCGATAGCTTTTGAGAATGTACTTCTGAAAAGTGCAAGAAATTTTATTTACTTTAATCAGCAAGCAGGTTAAACATTCCTCCTGCAATTTTATTTAAGTGCTTAAATTTATTTCCCAAACCCTCATGAATACCACAGGGTAAACTCAATGTCCGCACACAGTTAGTGTGTTTAGATATACAGTTCTCATTTGATCATTAAAATATGCACGTATAATAAATAGTCTCTGAGCTCCACCACCCAACTTCTCCCCCTGCTCCCCACCTTGACCGTGCCAGCCCCTATTTCATTCGAGCTTTGTGCAATGACCTCCGCCCCTACCAGCCTTTTTGTCTGGCCAGGCCCACGTATCTGTAACTGCAATATCATGAATTCCAGATGAGAGGGGTCCAAATTTGTGAGGTTATTCTATATGCTTATTAATTCCACTGCCCCACACAGGTGGAAAAGTGGTTTTTGAGAGATGTTGGACACTGTGAATTTTCCCCATGCATTGCAAGGATGGAAAAAACATGTGCTAAAAAACTCTGAGCTGACCGACAGTAAAAAAAACCCAAAACCCGTGGTACTCAATAGCTATTAAATTTTTATAATGGCCTGCTTACCTTTGGTGGTCTCATTACCCGGCTTCAGTAATTGTACTTTGGGATTCTGTCTGATGGTGGAAGCATGAGGTAACATTGCTTTAAGATTTCTTAAGTGAGTTAATACCTGGGAGGCACCTTGCCCTTTTTCACCCATTAAACAGCATTTCTTTGTCTCTGAGCTTATATTAAATGCATCTAAAAGGACAAAAGAGGTTCTAAAGGGAATAAAAAATGCACTGGACTCAGATTTAAAAACGCTAGTAAACGTCAAATCCTGCATTCAAACTTATGGTAGGACTCAAGGTGTGGTCTGCATCATTTGTTTAAAAGAACACCGGCTGCCATAGGTAGGAGCCCTGCGCAGACGTGGGAAGTAAAGTGGGAACACTGGGTCAGCAGGATGCCAAACAGCAGGCTTCTTTTTAAAATATAGAATTGAAGCAAAGTGCTTTTAAAGTGTTATTTAATTAAAACTTCCAATGATTCACTTATTGGACGGCGTCTTTTCTTTCTAGCTTCATGGTTAAGACTATAGGTTCTGTGGTGGTTGAGCGTCAAACCCTTACACCAAGATGTCACTGGTTCGGTTCCCAGCCAGGGCACATGCCAGGGTTGTAGGCTTGATTCCCAGTGGGGGCATACAGGAGGCAGAAAGTTGATGTTGATGTTTCTCTCTCATCAATGTTTTTACCTCTCTCTTCCTCTCTCTCTCAAATCGATAAAAATGTATTTTAAAATAGAAAAGAACATTGGTCCTGGTGCCAGACGTTTTGTCTTCAGCTTGGTTGAACATGGGGGCGTTGTTCACTTTTGTAAACCCTGGTTTCCTTATCTGGGGACTAGGGATGGCAATAGTATCTGTTTTCTAATATCCTTATGCGGATTAAGTGAAATAATCCGTATGTAACATTTAAATAATATGATGCCTGGATTCAGTAAATACTGGTAACTAATGGGTGCTTCCCCAGCTACAGAGGATGTTGTTATGCTCTGGCCCTGAAGGATGGGGTATATTTGCAAAACATTTCCACACAGAATATCTCATTCGATTCTTCCCACTGTCCTTTGCGGGAGGCAGGGCAGGAATTATTATCTGTATTATTTAGGATAAGGTAAACCTCAAACCTTCAGGGGCTTAACTCAATCCATGCTTATTTCTTGCTCATGAAGTAGTCCAAAGAAGATATTTTTTTAAAGGGGAGCTTGTTTTCATAGGGTAATTCTGGGATATATTTCCTGGCTTTGCCACTTCAAAATGTGGACATCAAGGTCTCTATCATTAACCACAAGTGGTTGGTAGGAAGAGGAAAATGGGGGACACCAACGTCCTGGCCTGAATATGGCACCAACTCCTCCTGTGCATATTCTGTTTCGCTAGGCATGACAGTCACGTGGCCATGCCTAACCTCAAAGGCACCTGGGATATACACTGATTGGCCAGATTATTATGATCTCTGAACACATAATAATCTGGCCACTCAGTATATATATATTAGAGGCCCGGTGCATGAATTCGTGCATGGGTGGGTCCGGCCAGCCTAGCCAGGGGGAGGGGAGGTGGGCGGTTGGCCGGCCTGCCTGCTGGTCAAACTCCTGGTCGAGGGGACAATTTCCATATTAGCCTTTTATTATGTAGGATATACACTGAGTGGCCAGATTATTAGGCGTTTAGAGATCATAATAATCTGGCCACTCAGTGTATACTCCAGCTGTGTTCCCAGGGAGAAGATGGAACAGACTTATGGTGAACAACTGGCAGTCTCTATAACGGGATAAATCTGAAGTCCGGGGAAGCAAAAGTGATTTGCTCACCATTGCCTATAGATATTCGTAGTTTTATTGCCAATACGTTGGGATAGAATGTGAATCCTAGCTAGAATCCTATGGGTGGTGGTGAAGCGTGTGTAGAAGGAAAAGAAGAGAGAGCTGAAGCAATAGCCTTGACATTGGGCACAAGGATGCCCCACCAGAAAATGCCCCTCAGCCTTCACTTTCCCTTTGCTCACATTTTGGGCTAGTTCTCCTTCCCATTTGTAGATGCCCGGTGGGCACTTGTCCTCAGGGAGGGAGTTGCAGGTCTCCGCAGAGATAAAACAATAGCACCTCTCCAGCTGCTATTGTTGCAGGCAGCCTGGCTGCAGACCCAAGGAGAAAAACCTTGAATCAATTTGTCTCGTGAAGGCTAAGGGGTTGGCTGCCTGCCCTTCACAACTTGTTAAAAATGAACACTTAGACTCTGGTGGGGGGTGGTGGTGAAGCTAAATCTGTGGGGGTGATTCCTACCCCGTGATCCTCTCTGCTGATTTTTCGAGGCTCTGGGATGTCAGTGTCACCCATTGGGATGTGTGTGTGTGTGTGTGGGGGGGTGGGGGGGGGGGTTGGGGGGGGGAGGGGGCAGGGGGAGGGGTGCTGAACTTTCCTCCTCTTTTCTTTCCTACCTGAAAGGCTTTGGAAAATAACACTTTACATTTACTGGAATTTCTCCCAGCCGGACTCAAACCCTCTCCCAAAGGTTGATGGTTTGGTACAAGAGCCTCAGAAGCCCATGGCTCCTCCCTTTCTCTGAGGGGTGATTCCTACCCAGGTCACATATGCTTCAGATGCACCCCCAAAGGGGCTCCCCCTCCACCCTGGCCAGTGGCCGATTGGACCAGCCAACACGTTTTGTTTTGCTTGACAGGAAAGCTGGTTGAAGTTAAGCAGGAGACATGTTTTTGTTTCTTTAATAAATAAAAGTAAGGACCCCGTACATGAATAAAAGTAAAAGTCACTCCCCTGAGGTTTCCTAAGCTTCCAAAAATAGTCCCCAGCTTCGCCAAGGCTCATGCAGCCAGAATTTCCATGGAAAGCTTTGCCGGTGAGGAAGAGGCAGTGCCAGTGGGCATAAACAGGCCGCCGTCCCCCCGCTGCCTGTCTCAGGCACTGAGCGTGTAGAAAACAGAGTCTTGAAATCGTGTTCCTTTTCTGCTCTGAGATAAAGGCAACAGAGGCAGCAGCACTGTTTATTGATCACGGAGTCCAAGTTGAGGGCCTCAGGAAGATGGGGAAGTGAATGGCGAGGTGGATTTAGGATGTGGGAGTGGGTGGTGGTGGTGGGGTGGGGGGGGGGGTTGTCCCTGTCAGCCAGTGAGAATGTATTTCTTAAAAAAAAAAAACATGGGGCAAGAAAATGATACTGAGTACACTGATGTTTCAAAAACCTGTGTTAAAATAGCTTCCCCTTCCTCTGAATAATTGATGACCCGTGGCAAGGTGAGCTGGTTAATGGCAGGAAACTGTCTTCTAGCACTTTTGGCTGGAGACCCTCATGCTCAGGCTCTGCCCCTCTGCTGAGGGCGGCGCCTGCAGAGGGCAGGTGTGCCCATCGCTTGCCTTGGCCACTCGGGGCCCTGGCCAGCTCGCTTCTCCTTGGGCAAAATGGTCTGAGCTCGAAGCATTCGTCTGCTTAGCAAACTTGACTGCCGTGCAGGGTTTCAGAGAAACTACTAGAAATATAGAGAAAAAGAGCCGCTCCGGCCAGGGAGGATGGCACCTTAGAAGTTGCTGTGGATTGGAGAACAAGCCTAGAAGGTTCAGGAACCCAGATTTAAAAACCAAACACCTTTGTGTTGGAGATGCAGGGAGGTTGATGGTAATGTTTTTTGGGTATTAAACCTTCATCTTTGCTGGGGAAAGAGTGCATCGTTGCTTACAAACCGTTTTTATACCCGAATCTATTCACCAGAGCAAGGTGATTTTCAAAAAGGGCTCAAAAGGCAAAAGGAGAGAATCCTCCAAGGGGTACCTCAAGCCAAATAAAAGAGACAGACACTCTTCCCTGCTGTATTGAGACATACTTGAGTTTCCTCCTGTTCCCTAATTGGGAGGGGTGTGTGCGGGGTGGGGGGGCAGCCGTGTGTGCGGGGCAGCAGTGTGTATATGCTCAGAGTAAGGAGGGTGTATTGTATATTTATTATCTACCAGAAACTTGACAGGTACTCCTCAGTTTGAAAGACAAAAAAAACATAATGATTATAAATATTATCTTAATTTATACTTTTTTCTTGTGGGCAAAATAATCATGGCATTGAAGGGACCTGAGGAGCAAGTCCCCAAAAGTCATCTTCTGCCTGTGGTTGGGGGCATGTGGGGTCAGGAAGGGGCTGGGGAGAGTGGTCGTCCTGTCCCCTCTGAGCAGCTGGGGTGGCTCTTCATGCCCAGGTGTGGGGTCCGAGAAACTGACCTGGATCCCAAGTTTTCCTGCGGAAACTCGGTAGCCCTGCTCCGTGAGGTGATCAGGAGTTTGATAACGTAAGAGACGAAGATATGTCATCTTATTTCCTTGATTACATTGGGCACTGGGGGGAGTGTATAGAAAAGCTCATTTACCGTGAAAAATAATACAAGCCATATTTTCCTTCTTGGGTCTTCAAAAAAGTAATTCTAGAAGAACCACCCCATCACTTACATTTTTGAACAAAACGCCAATCACAATACTTCTTTCTTCCTTGGTTTGCTTTTGTGGCTGAGAAAGAACCCCTGCAGGACACAGGCAAATTTCCCCCGGGGTGGAGGTGCGTGCTTATCCTGGAATACTGAAACACGGTGAGGTTCCGTGAAAATGTCCATTTTTCATCTTTCCAGTGTTGGCTACCTTTCTTGTTCAGTTTTAGCTATATACACACTTAACAAAGGAATCCTCTTTTATGTTTTGACTAGAGGCCCGGTGCACGAAATTCTTGCACTGGGAGGGGGGGTGTCCACTCACTTGCTCATTGCTCCTCACCACTCTGCTTGCTGCTCCTTAGTGCTGCCGTGGAGGTGGGAGAGGCTCCTGCCACTGCCGCTGAGCTCGCCAGCCGTGAACCCGGCTTCTGGCTGAGTGGTGTGCCCCCTGTGGGAGTGCACTGACCACCAGGGGGCAGCTCCTGCATTGAGCGTCTGCCCCCTGGTGGTCAGTGCGCATCATAGCAACCGGTCGTTCTGGTCATTCCGCCGTAATGGTCGCTTAAGCTTTTATTCTATAGATTCCCAACCCTTCAGATATTTGTTTTGTTAGAAGAAGATGGTGTCACACAAGAAATGTTTTCGTCTCATGAAAGAACATGTCAGTGTACATGTTCAAGAGCTCAAGTCCACTCAGGCATCCATGTCTATGTCACAGGAAGACATCTGGGTAAAGGTTTAAAAAACCAGTTTATAAAAGAGATTGTGTTTTACAGAACATCCGATTTTCCAAGGTTAGTGCATCCCGGAAATGCTTCCTTTTCTACAGTAGCACCCCTTCTTCACGCTTCCAGTCATAGAAACACATGTCTCGGAAACAAGCCCATCTTAACCGTCTGCTGAGCCTTTCTCAATTCCACTGTCTTTAATTTCAGCTCACCTTTCTCACTCGAAGTGGCTCACCTGCTTTGACCTGTCCTCAGAAGGAAGTTACTCCCCCTCCCCAGTGATAGTTGCCTATATCTTCAGGTTGGTGTGCCCACATGTCCAGCAATTAGAATCATGGACTGTTGCATGTCTTGAAGGGCATCTGAACTTCCCTCCTAATGACAGTTTAAAAAACTCTGAACCCAGAATGGTAAAGGGACTTCTCCCATCTCGATGTGAAAATAAGAATCCCATGCTCTGTTGCCTAAATGTTTCTATCACCACCTCTTTCTCCCCACAGCCCCTGCCCTGGTTCAGCCTTCATCACATTTTCTTTGGAGCCCCATCAGAATAGCCTCTGACCTGGCCTTTCCTGATCTTTCCCCTCCCACTTGACACTGGCCCGTCCTGCTGGAGTTCATCTAAAATATGAATATGGTTAATGCCACTTCTGTGCTAAGGTCCCCATCACCTTTAGGACGAATTCCAAGTTTCTTAGTTCAGTGCACCAGCTGCTCTGGGACTTACCCCTATCTGTCTCTCTCACCTCATTTCCTATCCTTTTCATCTCACTCTTTAGTTCTCTTCAGTATTGAGCTTCCTACTTGCCATGCCCCCACCGCCAAGCTGTCCCTCACCTGGGAGGTTGGGCTCATGTTATTCCCAGGTCAGCCAGATGTTTTGGTTGCAAGGAAAAGAAACAAACCCCGATGGATTTAGGCAGAAAAGAAATTTATTAAAAGGACATTGGGCAGCTCACAGAATTGCCACAAAGGCAGGACTAGGTCAGAGTCTACCCAGGTGAGACCACCGGTAGCTGAAATCACTCTCCGGAGAAGGTCTGCTGAGGTCCCACTGCTGCTGCCTCTACGCTGCAGGCCTGCCCTGACCCTGGGGGCTGGGAAATGCATCAGCACCTGTGTGCATGGAAACAGCACCTTGATATGGCAGAAGTGATTTTTTTTTTTGGGGGGGGGGCGGGGGAGTGTGTGTTTCTTCATGCCATTTGCTCCCAGTTTAACATTTTGGCACATGTACCTGTCTGTCCAAGCCTAAGTCATATGCCTGCCCCTAACTGCACAGGAGGAGGGAAAGGCAACATCAGACATGGTTACTTTCTATGGCGGGAATCCCACAAATCTTAAAACAGAGGGAAGTTCCCCCAAAGTCAGGGAATTCAGATGCTGAGCAGTCACAAGAGTGGCAGTTGTCCACTAGGATTCTTCAGCACTGGTGACAATTCTGTGAGCTGCCCAGAGTCCTTTCCTGGCTTACTTCCGTGCATTGACCCACCGTTATCCAGCCACTTAATTCTTGCTGATGTTTTAATCTAAGGATAGCTGTCTCGGGCAAGTCTTCCTTGCACCCAGGTTGGGGTTTGTCTCTCCCTTAGTCCTTTGGGTATATTGACGCCTTATCACTTATGACACTTCAATGTGTTCCCGTTTAGGTATTTTGTCCACCTCTGGTTTTTAATCTCCCTGACACTGGGGGAGGTACTGGGTCTTAGGTATCTTTGGATTCCCAGTGCCTACCCCCGTGTCATGCCTGATGGATTCGTTCGTTCATTTGTTCACTGTTTGTTGAACTGAATGGAACTGAATGGCCAAAGGTTACACGGGTAATTAGTGCGAGAGGTGGGAGTATCACCCAAGTGTCCTGACTTCAGTGTTTCTAGAATAAGAGAAACAGGAGCATTCCTCCTCTTCCATCCTTATTACGTTCTCCCCAGGGTTTAAATTCTGCCCGTCTTCGTCATTCCTGGTGGATTCCTTTTCCAACCATTGCCGCGGTCAATGGTTTAAGGGACCCAGGGATGTTGGTTTGCCAACTGTGATCCTGTCCTGGATCTGGAGTAGGCAAAAGCAGAGAACTTTTGGGGAAAATATGTGCAGTTACAAGTTGGCCTTGGATGACTTTGCCACAAATTGAATTAGGTTTCCTTGGAGCAGAAGGCCTAACAGTTCAATGCTTTGGCCCATGGACCCTCCGGCCAAGAAGTGCTTGCATTTTTAAGAGAAATATAAACACAGCTCATGCTGGTCATACAGCAGTTTGGGCAGATGGATTTATACATCAGCAGACAGTGGGTCCCTGAGTAGAAATGTGGGCAAAGGGCCAGGAGACCCCAGTTCAATTTCCAGTTAAGTCATCTCTGTTTATTTCTCACAAAATACATATTTTAACAAAATCTGATATTGAAATGTCACGCTTAAAACACTCTATAGTAAACAGAGGTCTTAAAAGAAGAGCTGTTGCCAGCACCGCTCTTTGTGAAAGCCATGTCCAATTGAAAGTTTATTTTACCCCCGGGATACAGAATGGGTGTGAGTGCGACAGAAGTCACCACACATCCGAGCAGGACTGGGCAGACATTTCGGCTGGCCTTTCCTCCGGACAGGAAACCCACCAGCGTGGGGGTCTCTCTGCACGTGGGTGAATACATGACACGAACACGAGGCATTGGAAACTAGGTGTGTGACCTACCACCTACTCCTTTCTGCGTGCCCCACAAGTCCTGTTGATGTTACCTTTTAAGTATCTCCTTTCTCTTTATCTCTTTCTCTATCCTGGTCCCATCCCCATCCCTATCCCCTCTGATTATCTGTCTGTACCCACCATTGCCTCTTCCAGTCAGACCCCTTGTTTCTCTCGCACCACCGCCTCTGCTGCAAAATCCATCAGCACCTCCTATTGTTTTCAGGATAAAGGCAGCAATCCTTAATGTGGGCTTGCTCTCCCAGGGACAGCCACATGGGCTGTCAGTCCTGAGAGCTTGTGCCATGTCCCTAATACCCCAAAGACACTCTCATGCTGCTCCTTCTACTTGAAAGCCTCTCCATGAGGCTCTCCACCCCCAGGCTCTTCACCTCATTAATGCCCATCCAGCCTTCCAATTTCAGCCCAGAGGCCACTCTCTGAGGAAACTCTTTCCTACCCTCCCACCCCCAGTGGGGATACCTGTATCCACACTTGCAACACTGCAAGAGCATTCTTTTCCCTTTCAGCGTCTATCATCATTGGAGCGTACACATTTATTTCTGTGATTATTGAATAATCTTGTTGTTTCTCCTAATGCTAATGGAAACATTGATTGAGTATTGACACCATTTTTGGGCAGTTTCCAAGTCCTATCAATGCATTCACATATTTCATCTTCACAAAACCTGAGGAAGTATGTCTTATTACTCTCCTCCCTGAGGGATAAGTAACTTGCTCACAACTACGCAGCTAGTAAGCGCAGGCTTGGGATTTGAC
Source organism: Eptesicus fuscus (assembly GCF_027574615.1). Lineage (NCBI taxonomy): Eukaryota > Metazoa > Chordata > Mammalia > Chiroptera > Vespertilionidae > Eptesicus > Eptesicus fuscus. The sequence continues at coordinate 9,554,243 of NC_072491.1, forward strand.
CCCACGTGTACACATTTTATTAAGGCAGTGTGTTGCCTTCCTACTCCTCAACCTTGTTTCAATATTGACCTCGTAAAGGACCAATTTAAGATATATTATAGTGGTCCTTTCTCCATCAGATGTTGATGTTACAGATAAACTGTTGTGGTGGGCAGCATGGTGGACCCCCAAAGACATCCACATTCTAAGCCCTGGAACCTGTGAACAAGTCCCATGACTTGGTAAGGGGCAATGAAGGCTGCAGATGGAATTAAGGTTGTCAATCAGCTGACCTTAGGCGGGGGAAGTCATCCAGTGGGCCCAATGTAACCACAAGGATTTTTATCGGAGAAAGAGGAAGGCAGGAGAGTCAGGGTCAGTCAGGGAGACGCAGGACTGTGGAAGCAAGACTTGATTGCCTTTGCTGGCTTTGACGATGAAAGAGGGCCATGAGCCAAGGAATGTGGGCAGCCTCTGGAAACTAGAAAAGGCAAGGAAACCAATTCGTCTTGAGAGCCTGCAGAAGCAGCACAGCCCTGCCAACTCCTTCATTCATCAGCCGGGTGAGATCCATTTCAAACTTCTGACTCCCAGGACTGGGAGATAGTGAAGTTGTGTTATCTTAAGCTACCAAGTTTGTGGTGATTTGATACAGCAGTAATAGGAAACGAATACAACCATATGTGTGTGTGTCTACATACATACACATGCAAACACACACATTCATAAACAATGACATAAAAGGAATAAGGTTTTTCACCACCTAGGAAGCAATTTCCCCCCTCGAGGGCAATATTGTCTGTGTTGTGAATGCAGGTACTGGACTACAGGAACAAGAATGATCTCTGGCTTTGATTACTACACTAGCTCCTGTTCCCAGCATAATGCCTAGCACATAGTAGGTTCTTACTAAGTATTTGTTGAGTGAGTGAGTGAATGAATAAATGGATGAATTATGATGAATGACTTGAATTAAGGACCGTAACCCGGCTTATGAAAAATGAAAAGGGTTAAATGACCCCATGTTAGGAAGTGGGTAATTCAATGTTTTTGAATAACTGAGACTGTAGTGCTGAGAGCAACACATTCATATCCACATATTTATCCGTGTCCAAGGGCTCCTGTTGCATTTGGTTAAAGTGACAGAGGCACCAGCAGAAAGTGGCTCAGGAATGTTGGCTCTGGGATGTGCAGTGGGCACAGCGATGGGCAAAAAAACCCAATTTGCCTGAAGTCTGGGGGTGTAACTGGATGAAGTAGCCTCACATTTAAGGAAAAGGAATCAAGATATACTATGAAGTGGGTGAAACTTCTTAGCTTATCAATAATCAAGCTTCCTACATACCAGGCTTCTTTTTTACACAGTCTTTACAAAACCTATGCAGGGTCAGTGTTTTAATCCCCATTGGACTGATGACGAAGCTCAGAGAGGCCAAGTGTCTTACTAAAAGTCTCTTCACGACAATATTATAGGCATTCCAAATCCAGAGAAAAAGAATGCTTTCCGATATAGTAGAACCTCGGTTCTCAAACTTAATTTGTTCCGGAAGGCTGTTTGAGAAGTGATTTATTCAAAAACGGAATCATTTTTCCCCATTAGAAATAATGTAAATTGAATGAATCCATTCCAGACCCCCAAATGATTCCCTGTCTTAACCTTTCTTGTATACAGTACATGTCTAATGTACTGTTTAATCTATAAACACTTTAGAAACAAAAAGGACATGAAATGTAAATGAAAATTCAACAAAAAGGAAATGAAATGTACAGTCAAAAATGAAAATTTACATACACACTAGAACTTACCTTTAATGAGAGCTATTGATGACTGAAAATGGAGAGGCGGGATGGAGGGGTGCGACTGTTTTGAAGGGGAGCCCCCTTTCCATAAAGACATCTGGTAGCTGATCTTCTAGGCCAGTGGTCGGCAAACTCATTAGTCAACAGAGCCAAATATCAACAGTACAACGATTGAAATTTCTTTTGAGAGCCACATTTTTTCAACTTAAACTTCTTCTAACACCACTTCTTCAAAATAGACTCGCCCAGGCCGCGGTATTTTGTGGAAGAGCCACACTCAAGGGGCCAAAGAGCCGCATGTGGCTCGCGAGCCGCAGTTTGCCGGCCACTGTTCTAAGGGTTCTTTCTCTCCTTTGTCTCTTTGCTCCACTAGAACTTGCTTCAGGCTCGCTGGGCCTCTGTCTCACTAAAATCCTTTCCAAGGATGTTCGCTTTGCCTGTGTTTGAACACTTCCTGAAGTGAAACGATGCATTGCCATTGAACAAGTGGATCGCACGGTTTGCTACTTCTTTGTCAGGGTCATATTTCTCAACAAAACTTTGCATTTCCCCTCATTTCTCAAGCACCCCTGGATTAGTGAAGTAGGAATAGCCTTCCTTTTCTCCTCCTCCTCTAAAGAGAGCTTCCCAGCAGCTGTCTGTCGCTGCTCCCTCTGAAGGTCTTGGAGTTCCTCGTGATCAGCTCAGTGTTGTGGTTCCCCAACTCCTCCCATCATCATCACACAGCACAGAAGTCATTGCCAGGACACAAGCCAGCGAAGGACAGGCTGACATTACTGTCATGTGGGAAGATGAGCGGGGACTTGAAATTGAAGCCTTTATTCAGCTACCATTCTGAAAACCCATGAGTTTTCACGAAAAATCATATCACAGAAAACAAGTTGAATGTGATGTAGAGGGCCGATTGCAAAGCTTGGGTAACCAGGACCTTTTATATTTGGTGGATTCATGAAGTGTTTGCCCCAAGTGTGAAGAAATACCTCTGGGAAAAACAACTGCCTCTCAGGTCGCTTCTTGTAATGGATATGGAAAGAGGCCCATCTCACCACAAGTGGACAGTTGTTGGGGAACAAATCCCTCGGCCTCTATGTATTCTTGAAATTCTATCACAAAATTACCAGCAGCTACTTGGTTAGGACAGGCAGCCTCCCCAGGCCTCACTGCACTATGAATGCCACTTCTTTTCTTAAATTTATTGAACCAGCCCCTACTAGCCTTAAACAAATCACGTTCAGCACTTGTTATAGGGGTATCTTTCAGGAGGTCAGTATGCATCATCTTTACTTTTTCACATATCATTGTCTCCAAAATGCTATCACCAACGAATTGCTTTTTGTTTATCCAAGTCAACAATAACTTTTCTACCTCTTCAGTTGCCTGTAATTTTTGTTTTGGGAGGACAATAATAATAACAATAATAAGCAGCAACAAAAGCAAAAACAAAAAACAAACTCATGAAAATATTCATAGCACAATTTCCTGAGATGTTAACAACATTAGGTTTAGTGGTAAACTGGCTCATAGTCGTGCATTCTTTCCTTTGCTTATTGCCTGAAAGACTTGTGACTGATCCTACAGGTATCAGCATGAAAGGATTGTTGGGTTGAGAACTGACATTTTGTTCAACAACTGAGACATTTTTCCATGAACAACTTCGTCGAGAACCAAATTGAGATGGGCGATAGTCAAGAACTGAGGTTTGACTATGTATCATAATAATTATTATTAGTTCATTACAAGGCTCTAGGATTTGGTCTTAAACAAGTGTCATTCTCAGTTTTGGGGCCACCTCCCTGACTCCAGGGAAGGTGCAGGCTCTTCCTGGGGCCTGCTCTATATCTGTATCATGGCAATGATGGCAGCACTAAACTCCCTTAGGTGATAGACCATTGGTGGGTTCTGTACATTCCTTTTGACTCTCTTAGAGCTGCTGTGGGGGACAGTCAGGCAGAACTACCCACTGGGGTAAACCCTGGGGGGGGGGGTGGTAAAGTGAAGAAGGGGCCGAGGCCAGCACTTGCATGCCCCTCACCCCCTTTCTGGGCAGTGGCCAAGATGGGGGCAGGGCAAAGCGTAGTGCCAGAGGCCTCTGGGAAAGTCATTTCTCAGGCACATGTGAGGGATGGCAGCAATAGGCAGAGCCCGTCACTTCGCTTGATCCAACACATGGCAGCGCTGATCTCCAGGGCCATGCATAACTAATGAGGAACACTTGTCTGTCATTCACATTCACAAGTAACTATCCTTTGCAAGATCTCAAGATGGTGAATCTTTTGGGGGGGGGGGTGGTGGGTGGGGAGGAGGGAGGAGGGTCTGGCCCAAATCTTGTAATGGCTGTTTTGTTTCCATAATTTAGCAATCATTGATTCTGATGCCCACTGTGTGCAATGATAACAGCAAATGCGAACATTTGGGTTGCATTTTCCATTCAATATATTTTCTGACTTCCATCAGCTAATTTCATCTTCATATCCAATCCTGTGAGGTTGAGTCTTATGGCCTCATTTTTCAGATGAGAAAACTGAAGCTTAGCAAAACTAATTAACATGCACTGTGCATTAGGCTATGGATAACAATAATAGTATGATCTAACAGAGTATGTATACTACTACTGTAAGTGCTTATACTAGTATTCATTTAATTCCCAGAGCACTGGGAATAAGCATTATTTTGCTCTCAGTGGACAAATGCAAAAACTAACACCCACTCAAGCTCACACAGCTACTAAGAAGAGGCAGGATTTGAACACATGTAGCCTGACTTCATATACCCTAATTCCAACCACTGTGCCATGTTGTATCCCTACAAAGTAGTATTGCCAGGGACGAATTCCATATCCTTCTTTCATCTCTACCATGGCACCTTTCTGTGAGAAGCAAACTGAGAAGGAAAATGACATTGTTCTGGATGACAGTCTGCTTAGGGGAAAAGATGTGCACCCAGTGGCTCTTCAAGGCAGAAAACCCTGGTGCTAAGCAGAGGTCCAGGGAAGCTCTGAGGGACTCCAAGGAATGACCCAGGAGACTTAGACTAGTGGCTCTTGCAGTTGTCCTGGATGAGTCATTTTGACCTCACATTTGGGGTTTGGGATCATGCCTCTGGAACATTTATTTCTCTTAGGAAATTCCCCTACATGCAGACCAATAAACAGAGAGGTCACCATCCAGCAAACTGCTCAAAAGAAGAATCCTAAACGGTCCTGTACCAGATGCTCTACTGGCTGAAGACGAAGACCCTTTGGGCTCTGGCTTTCCCTGGCTGGTTTCTCATCAACTTGCAAGGACTACCTGCTGCTGCCTTTCCTAAACTAGCATGAACCCCGCACTCCATGGCTACCTCCCCCCAGCCACTAGGCCAGTTCAGCCTCGACTAGTACTTCCCTTGGGCAACATTTTCTAGACCCCAGTGCTGTCTTTGCCTATCTTTTGAAAACCCCCCAAATGAAATACATAGTTTGGTACATATCTGTATACTTCTGAGGGAAATGGCTTACAATATTTGCAATTAGAGGTGCCATTCAGTTTCTTGAAAATTTGATTACCATCACCAACACTCTGCCACCATAATCTTGTCAGAAGCCCTATAGTCTGGGTGCTGGGACCTTCTTTCTCTTCCTTCCTGTTAGCCATGAAAGCATCTCCATTTCCTGCATTGGGGCTTTCTTCTCTCTCTTTTCTTGCCCGCCTCAAGTCTATGTCTTTATAATCACACATTGAAACTCTTGAACTGCTGGCTAATCAGTGCCTTATATAGGTCTTTTGGGAACATTCGTTTATTTAGTGTGTGCTTTAAACTTAGCTAGGAACTTCCCCCAAGTTGGCATATCATTTGTTTGGACATTTGGTATTTGGGAAATAAGTTACATAGAAATTGGTATTTCACTCATCAGTAGTGATCTTGGATAGTCTTGCTTTGTGCCTTATAGTGAGAGGTGATCATCTGCACGCATGATTGTCTCACTAAGTGATATGAAACCGTTTGATGTCATGTTTCTTTAGCACTTACTCTTTACCACTGTGTAGTTTTTAATACCAGTATTAGAGTTGTTTTCATGCCTGTTTCTGCCAGAGACAATAAGCTTCTCAAGATCAGGACTCTTTTCTCATTCTACTTTGCATTCTCAGTTCCAGCATGGTGCTTAAAACACAATATGTGTTCAATAAATGGTATAGAAAAATCAAATTTACATTTTTGATATGTTTAGTTAATAACTCATTAATATCACACATTGAGTCATCCTATATAATAAAAGGCTAATATGCAAATCAACAGATTGGCGGAAAAACCGGTTGCTATGATGCGCACTGACCACCAGGGGGCAGACACTCAGCGCAGGAGCTGCCCCTTGGTGGTCAGTGTGCTCCCACAGGGGAAGTGCTGCTCAGTCAGAAGCCATGGCAGCACTAAGGATGTCCAGCAGTCGGATATCCCCTGAGGGCTCCTGGACTGTGAGAGAGCGAGGCTGGGCTGACTCCCCTCCCCTCTGAGTGCACGAATTTTGTGCACCAGGCCTCTAGTAATTATATATTTGTGTCTCCTCTATCAAGTGTTGTTTTTAGCTCGGGCCATTTAGTGCAAACCTTAGATTAAAATTTTTATTTTTCTGTATTTTTCCTGTGCTCTTTCTCCAAGCATGTGATAGTGAAACTACTTAGTGTGCTCAAGAAATCGATGACTGTCACTGATATTAATAATTATGCTAATAAAATTCATATAACACTCTAACACTTGCACATATAACCTCATTATTTTCTCCATTTTGCCAAGAACTAAAGTAATTGGCCCAAGGTGATGCGAAGTTGTAGAGCTGGGTTTTTAAATCTCATAGAATGAGGCAGAAGCCTAGCACTTAGACACAATGCTCTATTTCCTTTTGAGTGACTTACTTAATCAACATCTACTGAAATTCTGTGTGATCCATGCTTCCACATTTGTTTTCTCATATAACCTTGACAACAAAACTAAGAGGTAAAGTGTAATGATTAGTTTTATTTTTCAATTGAGGAAACTAAAACTCAGGTTCAATGGCTAGTCCAAGTTCATATCACTAGTAAGGGGAAGAGTCTGAATTTAGAAGCAGATGCCCTGTTCTTTCCATCATGTCACAGCTGGATACAAATCAATGAATTGATACTGAGCTCCTGGGGCCTCGTTTGTCATACTTTTCACTTTACATATCTGAGTCTTAAAAGAAGGGGCTTTGGGGCTTGACAGACCTTGGCTTGGGTCCTGGTTCTGGGACATTGGTCAAGTCAAATTAAACTTTTGGTGTCTCAGTTTCCTTACCATGAAAATGAGTTTTATGTGTGAAAATTAAATGAGATTATGCATGAGGAGAGTGCCCACGAGACAGTAAAGCTCTGTACTTATTCCGAAGGATGACAGAAGGTTACATGCAGGATCCAGTGGCAGAAGGAGGATTTGAACTCTTAACTCTCTGCTTGACTCCATTAGGCCTCTCTACTTCTCATGTTTCCCCATGTGCTCTCTCTGCAGCTGCCCATCATCACTACTTAATAGTTATGTGGGGTAGGGGTGGGCAGAATGAATGTCTCTTGCAAAATTAGCAGCAAGTTTTATTGAAGCCTCCATAACCGATTCCAAAGGTAAGAAAATATTTACTTTAGAACTAAATAGTTTTGAGTACAATGTCGCCAAGTCAGAGAAGGAGAAAGAATAGAATGAAGTCTGTGGGAATTTGTAGTCTGGGGGGTCTATCATCAGTTTAATCTTATTCAGTTTTTTTTTTTTTTTGGAAATAGCTGCTTTAGAGCAATACACAACTCCTGGGGGCAAGGGGAGAGTCCTCCCCCACCCCGCCTCCCCCCCCCAAAGGTCAGATAACTCCTGGACAAATCAAAACAAAATGAAGCAAAGCCAAACAAAACAAAGCAAACAAAACAAGACTGAGTAAAGAAAAAAATAAAAAGAAAGAAAAAATACCCCTCTACTCCAACAAAACAAATAGCTCCATTTAAAGGTCATCAAAGGATGCCTGGATTTTACGCAGTTTTCTTTACTCCCCGAATTTAAGAAACACTTCAAATGTACTGGATTATGACCAGTTCTCACCTTCTATAGAAGTGAAGGGGCGGTGCCATAAGCTTGCAAGGTGAATTTGCATTTCTGGGGAGCGAGAGAGGTAGGGATCTGGAAACTCTTCCCAGAGGCCTGGTCTCCATGGTGGTCAGGTTTCCTGAAGGCTTGAACTTGGGCACACCCCTCCACCCCTCCTTTCTATCTCCCTCCCCATCAGCTGCTTTCCTTTCTCAAAATCATGCAGTTCCTACCCAAGGTAGGGGACAAGAATTTTCTTTCCCAGAATGGGCTATGAACCTAGGATACAGTTACTCATATGGTTTAATTTAAAATGCAGAATCTTTGAAAAATAGGTATTTTCAAAATAAGTGTTTTGGTCTGGAGCTCTGGTTCTCATTAGCGTGGCTGAAGCCCTTGATGATATGTTGGAACTGCGCAGACACCAGCTCACACGCCTGCTCTCAGGTGTTCATAAACCTGCTGCCCTCCCAAGGGGACCTTGGTCAGCAGCATCCCGACAGGGCTGTGCAGGGCCAGGGGGTCCCCTCACTCCCTCCGTGACTTTTTTGAAAGGGAGCTGCGTGGTTTAAGGTGATGTTTCGCTAATCTCTGCCCACTCTGCCGAAGTGCAGGGTGCAGGAATGACAGTACCTGGGGCCTGATTCTGCCTTCAAACACTCGCATGATTCCTCTGGGTGCACGGTCTCCTGTTTCCCCTGCCGACCAGGTTTCCACCACCAAGGACTTACTTTCACTGGAGTTCACGGCACAGGAATCTTTAAGGAAAAACTGTGGCTGAGGTCGAAGAGCCTCTCCAATCTGAGGGGAGTGTATCGAGTATTATTAGACGGAGCCAAGTGTCATCTCTACGCCTACTGTTAAAACCAGAATGTATGGTACAAAAAAAAAAAAAAAAAAGGCATTCCATAGACATGTAAAATTACACGTTCACTTTAAGACGTGCCTTTTATTTACAACTAGGGGCTCGGTGCACGAAATTTGTGCACTTGGGGCTGGTCCCTCAGCCTGGCCTGCGCCCTCTCGCAATCTGAGACCCCTCAGGGGATGTCCGCCTAAGCTGGTAGTCAGACAAGACATCCCTCTCCCACTCTGAGGCTCTCGCAGTCCGGGACCCCTCGCTCCTTACTGCCCGCCTGCCGTGGAGGCGGGAGAGGCTCCCGCCACTACCGCTGCGCTAGCCAGCCATGAGCCCGGCTTCTGGCTGAGTGATGTTCCCCCGTGGGAGCGCACTGACCACCAGGGGGCAGCTCCTGCATTGAGCATCTGCCCCCTGTTGGTCAGTGCGCATCATAGCGACCGGTCGTTCTGCCATTTGGTCGATTTGCATATTAGGGTTTTATTATATAGGATGTGCAAAAAACCCTGATGTTAACTGCTGGTTCTCAAGAAGGAGCTTCTTTAGGGAGGCAGGCAAGAAACCTGGTAACCCTTTTTCTACAGGTCTTCAGGAAAGTGATAGCAGAGCTATGCAAACACTGAAATTTCAGGGCCGAGCCCTAGACAGTGAGTGTGGGGTACGTGGGCCTTCTCTTCCTCGAGCCTGTGAGGAGAGGTGCTGCCCTGTAAACATGAAGCCTGGGGGCTGGGATTCCACAGCGCAGGTGTAACGGGAAAGCCTTTCCTACCCCTTAGCCACGTTGGGAGGATTTCTCTTCAAAAGACGCAGGAAGAGCCTCTCAGTTTGCCACTTGGAAAGTTACAAAAGGCTATCGCCTTTTAAGTTCGTTATCTTCTGATTCTTCTTGGGATTCAACCTCCTCAAGCCCAGACAGACACTAAATTCTACCGCGCCCCATGTCCTTGGCATCTTGGCGAAGCCTCTGCCTAGAGTCCTTTTCTCCTCAGACTACCCAGGGCACCCTCCCTCGCCTTCCTCATCCCGCTGGCCCCTTCCCCACAGGTTCTGCTTTGGCCTCGGGGATGCCTGGCCTTCCAGCCTTACCTTCTCAGTGCAGGCCCCTTTCACCATCTGCTCAGCAGAAACCTGTTGTAGATCTGCTCTTAGCGTTTCTCCGCTCCCAGCCCACAGTTCCCTACTTGTGATTCTGAAAGAAAGAAACGCCTTGAGAATCAAAAGCTTTTTGTATCATATTTGGCAACAAAAACAGATGTGAACTGATGGGAAACTATTTGTCCTCCTTGCTGTTAATATTCATACATTTGTCTGCAGAAATATTAGTGTGCTTGGTGTGTTGCCCAGGTATTATATTGACTGTATGTGTTCCACTATTTGCTTTCTAAAATAAGGAAACGTTTAGTGTGCATCCAAGAATTGTATATTAACTGTATGTGTTCTCTTATTAATTTTCTAAAAGAGGAAAAATTCTGACTCCAGAAATAATAGCATACCCATTGCCCTGAGGCTTAATGGGTGTAACTCAGTATGCAAATCTATCAGGCCACTCCTTGGCTTAAAACTGATTTCCTCCTTATTTTTTTGATAAGATTAACACCTTGAATGCAATTTACAAAGCGCCCCAGGCTCTGGCCTCACATACTTTTTTAGCCTTATCTTTAGTCGCTCTCCTCCAATTTTACCTGCTAGGATTGTAGGATTCTGCTGTGAATAGTTTTTTTAGTCTGAAGAGTAACTCTTATCCCTCCGACCCCATCCAGGTTAACTCCTCTGCACACCTTCAGATTTCTGCTAAAGATTGCTGCCGTAGAAAGATTTCTCAGGAGTTCCTTTCTCCCATCATCCAGGTAAGACTTCCATAACTCCTGTATTTTTCTGTCACAGTAATTTTCAGAATGGCAAATATGTACTTATTTACACTCTTTCCTTTATTTCTGTCTTCCAACCAGATTTCATAAGGTGTGGGACAGGTGTACTCTTTTTGTGAATGTATCTTTAATGTTCAGCCAGTGTCTTAATTTTTAAAATATGTTTTTTATTGATTTTAGAGAGAGAGGAAGAGAGAGGGATAGAGAGTAACATCAGTTTGAGAGAAGCATCGATCAGCTGGCTAGGTATGACAATAGCATTTACACATCAGACATTTAGCAGTGAACCTGTCCCCAGCTCTCATAGGGAAAGACAAGTGACAAATGAAGACTGTGTTTCTAGAAGCCTGTGTCCCTGAATGTTTTATAAAATTGTGTAAAATTGTTCTAGCCCGGGCTGGTGTAGAGCATCAGCCCACTCACCGAAGGGTCACCGGTTTGAATTCCGGTCAAGGACACATTCCTGGGTTGGGGGTTTGCTCCCTGCCCCAGGTTGGGGCACACGCATGAGGCAGCCAGTTGACTTGGCTCTCACACATCAATGTCGCTCTCACTCTCTTTGTCCCTCCCTCCCCCCGCCGCCCCCATTCCTTCCACTCTCTCTGTAAAAGCAATGGAAAAAAATATTCTCAGGTGAGATTTAACAAAAACAAGTCTTCCAACTCCTTTTGACATGACCTTGGATAGCATCTTTTGCCTTCTGGCATGATAAGATAGTCCAGGTTCATCTTTCATAATTCCTGCCCCAGATCTAAGTCATCCATTTCTTTTCATGAAAAGGGTTCCTTTTCGTGGAAAAATAACATTTAGAACCCAATCTGGGTACAAAGATACTTATCGCTGAGGTTGGTCATAGTTTCTAAGCCTTTTCAACAGACAAAGCTATGAGACAGGTACTTTTTTTGAAGATAAAATACATTATAAATTTGTGCTGATATTTCTAACTCAAATTCAGGACTATCAGGTTTTCACTTAACCTCATCAGTCTTACATCAGTATCTGCTTCCTACCATGCTAAAAATTACGGTTCACAATGAAAAACAACATGCTTGCTCGATTCCTTTGTCTCATGTCAATGGACAATTAGAATAAAGCTAACAGCAACACAAACATGACTACCTAAATCAGTTTGAGTTGTGCTATTTGCAGTCCTTTTGCCCTTAGGGCATACCCTACTAGGGATGTATAGTCAAATTGTTCTAATTTCAAGCAACCTGGAGGAATCTCTCTCTATGTGGTTCATACCAGCAACTAGATATATAGTTAGGCTCACTTGTTTCCTTTGCTTTTGATTTTCAAGAATTGCTTTTAAAAAACTTAATTTTTTTATTTTACATAAAATATGTTAGCAGTTCAAAAGGCATAACTACAAATAAGGAATATATAAGGAATATATATATGTGTATGTGTGTGTGTGTATATGTGTATGTGTGTGTGTGAATATATATATATATATATATATATATTATTTATATATTTTATTGATTTTTTACAGAAAGGAAGGGAGAGGGATAGAGAGTTAGAAACGTCGATGAGAGAGAAACATCAATTAGCTGCCTCCTGCACACCCCTACCGGGGATGTGCCCGCAACCAAGGTACATGCCCTTGACCGGAATCGAACTGGGACCCTTGAGTCTGTAGGCCAACGCTCTATCCACTGAGCCAAACTGGTTAAGGCCAAATAAGGAATATTTAAAGAAGTTTTTTTTTTTTCCTGTCCCCTCCACCCTACCCAAACTGATTGATACACTAATAAATGGAATTGCTTAATTACATTAATAAGTAAAACTATGAGGCATTTCTTTTGGCCTAGGGATACCATGAGAAATTATTGAGACATTAAGGGGATTATGAATCAAGAAAGTGTGAGTGTCTGTGGTATACATAGCGAGTCCTCATTTCTTTTCACAGCTGCCTGGTATCCTTTTGGGAGGCTGTGCTCAGGTTAATCCCACCAGCCCACTATTGATGAACCTTGGGGTTGTTTCCAGCTTTTAGCTATTTTGAGGAGTGCTGAGATGCACAGATTGGAGCATGTGTGTTTTTGTATCTTTGCCAGTGTTTCTGTGGGAGAGATTTCTGGAAGTGGAATGGCTGGGTCAAAGGGTAAATGTATATGACATTTTGTGGATACTGCCAAATTCTCCTTCATAGGGGTTATGCTATTTTGCATTTCCATCACCAAATTATGAGAGTGCCTGTTCTTTAAAGTCTTGCCAACAAAGCATGATGTCAAAGTTTTGGGGGCTTTGCCAATACTATAGGTGAGAAATTGTATCTAATTGTAGTTTTAATTAGTATTTCTCTTATTATGAAAGTGGTTGAGCATTTTTTTCATATAAGTAAGAGTAATTTGCATTTCTTTTTCTATGAACTATTTGTTTATATCACGAGTAAAATTTTCATAGGGTTTTCGGTCATCTACATTTTTGGAGACTTGCTATATAAACTGAAAATATTTTTTCTGTTTTGTCATTTGCATTGTTTCAAAAAATATGTATTTCCAAATATGCCTCCAGATTATCATTTGTCTTTTTAGTAGCATATTATCGTGGTATACTTTCCCATTGTTATGCAAATTCTTCTGCTTTTATTTTGGTGAAGCTTTTTGGATGCTGAGCCACACAGTAGGGACGCTTTCTCTAGTCTATCACCTTGTGTTTTCTGTGACTCCCTGTTTGACTTTGCCATACTTCTCCATGTCCAGAAAATGGGGAGGACAGTCAAAGAAAAATCCTGTAAAATTTGCAATAGCCAAGATACAATTCCTTACCCTGAAGTGTCAGGGCCTAGGATGATGTTGTGCATTTTCCTTTGAACGTGCAGTCAGTCACCTTTTGTATTAGGCTTCAAGTTGTGACTCTAAAATGTCCTGTTTCTACCCGGAAAGTTGGCTTTCAAATATATTGACGACAGGCAGTTGCCTTTGTTTTACCTAATAAAACATAGGGGAGTAGATCAATTGCCAGAGCAGAGAAAGCATACACTAAAGGAGCAGTGAAATGCTAGAGGCTGATTTGACAATGTGTTTTTGTTCATCTTGGGTGGCGTTTGTGTATGTGTGCATGTGTATTATCTGTAGAGGTTCCCTGTATCACCTTTTCCTCCTAAATCATACTGACTTATAACCACTCAAACACTGTGCAGTAGAGAAGCAAGGGGACATTTTGTAGAAGAATGAGATCATGTTTGCATTATAATATTAGAAAACACTATCTTGACCCTAATTAAGTGAAGTGTTATCCCAACACAATATACTCCATTACATTTTAAATTTTGTTAAAATTTTATTTAAGTTAGGGAAAATTTGTTTTCTGTCTTACTATACAGGAATCTACACAGAACCCTTGATCCTATCTCTTGGCCTACAAAACCTCAAATATATTTTCCTTGGCTCCATACAGAAAACACTTGCTGACCCCTGCATTAAATAACAGTAACACTTGTGATGGATGGTGAAGGCGAATGCTCAGTGTTACGGAAAGTATGGCAAGGGGATGCATCTACTACATGGCATAGATTAGCGCACTTTAGGATGCAGAAGAATTCTCACCCTCCCCCCCCCCCCCCGCCCCGGCCCCCGCCACACCCGGCAACAGTAGTCTGATTCTTCAGCTCTAGAGTGAAAACAAGGTATATGCATTTTAAACACAACTCCAGATGATTCTACTGGAGTTTGGACTAGCATGAGAAAGTTGGTGTGGGGTGAGGCAAAGCCTCTCTAAGGAAGTAAATTCTAAGCTGAGACTTGAAAGACTGAATAAAGCAAAAATGGGCAGCAGTTTGGAGAAGATTTCTGAGAAAAAGCAGGAGTGTCTGAGGAAGTGAAGAAATGTGGGGTTGCTGGAGCAGAGAGAGTGAGGTGAAACATGCAGGAGGCAGAGGATACGGGGGACATTCTTTGAAGGTAAAACTGATCAGAGAATGACCCTGACCCCTCTTACACTCATCTTGATGAATCAGCATACTGAAGGACACACCTGGAAAGCTGATGAATATTCTATTGAGATCCTCCCCGAGCCCTCCCCTAAAATTCCTACCTTTAGAAAACAGATCAAATCCCTCAAGATAAAGGAAGCCAACCAGTGTTCTTCTTGGAGCAGGCCTGTGCCCCTTCTTTTCTGAGAAAAGCCCTTTTGCTCTCTAAACTCTGAGAGTCAACACGAGACTTGCAATCAGGGAGCAGCATGCAGTGACCGTTTATTCAGGGCTAACCCCCTGAACCTGTGTCCAAGGCCCCCTCTCCTCTGACTTTTCAGTGAGCTAGAAGCAGCCCACTTCTGTCATTATGACTTGTACTTCTCAGGGAGACCACGCAGCCCCATGTGGCTCACTTCTTTTCCATAAGGTTTCTAGAGGGCCAAAGCGGCACTGTCTAGCTTTCTCCTGTTGCTTCTTCTATCCTCACACCTTCCTTGTTTCACTTCCCTAGCTTTAGTAAATGTACTCTCAAAATCACCTGGACTTACGAAATTGTTCCTACAAAAAGAACACACACACTAGAGCTGGCCTGAGGCATACTGGCTTTAGGCCTGGTCCCTTTCTGGTGACACTACCAGACTAATGCACTCATATTAGTATCCTAAATTATGTTCATCCATAATTTTCCTCTTAGTTATATGATCCTGTACAGATATTGATATACATAACTTTATACCACATACATCAATTTAAGATGCCATTAGTACAAGATAGTTATTTTATGTTTTATGCAAAAAGAATAAAAATGCTTCCAATGAAACTGACACAGTCTTTTCTTAATCCTTGTATCTTTTATTTTAAGCTTATTGAATTAGTTCTTTTAGACCTATTTGGACATCAGTCTCCTGCACACATAAAACATATAAGTGAAGTAAATTGGGTAAGATATTTATAAAACTTATTCATATTCAGAATTTGACTATTTCTAATTACTTTTCAATTGACAGACATTGGGGTCTTTGCATTTCCATGCACTGCTGTCATCTGTGCCATCAAGAGCATTAGTGATGAGAAACCAAGATGGCGGCATAGGTGAAACACCTAACCTGCAGCCGGGCACAACAATTTCAAAGGCACAACTAGAGGTCAGAACGGACATCGTCCAGAACCACAGGAGAGCTGGTGGACTGAAATGCCCACAGATGGGGGGAAGGAGAAGGCCACAGGGACAATCGGGGGAGCCGTAAAAGCCTGAGGTATGGAGAAACTGGCGGAGCACTGAGCGCCAGTTCCGGGCGAAACCCTGGGAAGACCCGGCCCACAAACATGTCTCATGCACAGCAACTCTTCCTATATGGACAAAGAGGGTCCTCACGGCCAATTGGCCTGGAGGACAATTCCTCCCAGTGACACCAACAACAATCAAGACTTAACTGTACAAAGGAGGACCAAGATGGAGACATAGGGCGGCAGCCTGATCGTTGCCTACCACAACAATATTGAGACTACGACGGGAGAGCAGAGCAGACACCAGCCAGAAAGACCGGGGGGCTGGCTGAGCAGATGCTCTACAACTAGAATAAAAGAGAGGGGTACGCAGGATGATGCTGATGCCGGTGACCCAAAGTCCACACTTTAAGAACTATGGCTCAGGCGACACAATGGTGGCCAGGAACGTGCTCGGCGCAGTTCCCCCGGCGGTCTCCGGCTGAGGGGACGGCTCCACTCGCTGCCAAGCACGGACAGACGAGCCCCTGGGAGACATGGGGTGGGAGACTCCGTGCTTGCTGACCTCCGAGTCCTTCAAGAATCTCAATGCCCCGAAGTGGCCAGGTGCGCACGCTCAGCGACTGACCACCGTTGCAGACCCAAGGGCCGACGCAGCGACACCGGACCAGCCCACCGCCGGGTACCGGGCACACCGGAGCCTTGCCGAGCCCGCCGCCCAACGAGTTCTGCGGCAGCCGCCCTGGAGCTCTGAGAAAATGACCGAAGGAATTGCTGAGAGGGAATTGACCAACAGGAATTGGGATCAAGAAGACGAAACCCCGCTGAGACCCGAGTCCAGGCGAGCCTGCGAGCCTCTGGGCTCAGATGTGGTCACACGCCTCTGGGTCTAGGTGAGGCCTCACGCCCCTGAGTTTGGGTGAGGCCACGCGCCCCTGGGTCCAGGTGAAGCTGGATTCCGGGTTCGGGTGAGGCCATGTGCCCCTGGGTCCGGGCGAATCTGAACCCTGGGTCCGGGTGAGGCCGTGGGCCCCTGGATCCGGATAAGGCTGGGTCCCGAGTACGGGTGAGGCCGTGAGCCCCTGGATCCGGGTGAGACCACGCGACCAGGGGTCTGAGAGAGGTAACGCGCCCCTGGGTCCGGGTGGCTTTGTGCACCTAGGTCCAGGTGAGGCCACGTGCCCCTGGGTCTGAGAGAGGCCACGCACCCCTAGGTCCGGGCGAGACCATGTGTCCCTGGAACCGGGTGGGGCCTCGTGCACCTAGGTCCGGGTGGGGCCGCGTGCCCCTGGGTCTGGGGGAGGCCAGGCGTCCCTGGGTCCGGGTGAGACCGTGTGTCCCTGGATCCAGGAGAGGCCTCGTGCACCTAGGCCCAGGTGAGGCCACGTGCCCCTGGGTCTGGGGGAGGCCAGGTGTCCCTGGGTCCGGGTGAGACCGTGTGTCCCTGGATCCGGGTGAGGCCTCGTGCGCCTAGGCCCGGGTGAGGCCACGTGCCCCTGGGTCTGGGGGAGGCCAGGCGTCCCTGGGTCCGGGTGAGACCGTGTGTCCCTGGATCCGGGTGAGACCTCGTGCACCTAGGCATGGGTGAGGTCACGTGCCCCGGGGTCTGAGAGGCCAAGCGTCCCTGGGTCCGGGTGAGACCATGTGTCCCTGGATCCGGGTGAGGCCGCGTGCACCTAGGCCCGGGTGAGCCCAAGTGGCCCTGGGTCTGGGAGAGGCCAAGCGTCCCTCGGTCCGGGTGAGACCATGTGTCCCTGGATCCGGGTGAGGCCGCGTGCACCTAGGCCCGGGTGAGCCCAAGTGGCCCTGGGTCTGGGAGAGGCCAAGCATCCCTGGGTCCGGGTGAGACCATGTGTCCCTGGATCCGGGTGAGGCCGCGTGCACCTAGGCCCGGGTGAGCCCAAGTGGCCCTGGGTCCGGGAGAGGCCAAGCGTCCCTGGGTCCGGGTGAGACCATGTGTCCCTGGATCCGGGTGAGGCCTCGTGCACCTAGGCCCGGGTGAGCCCAAGTGGCCCTGGGTCTGGGAGAGGCCAAGCGTCCCTGGGTCCGGGTGAGACCGTGTGTCCCTGGATCCGGGTGAGACCTCGTGCACCTAGGCATGGGTGAGGTCACGTGCCCCGGGGTCTGAGAGGCCAAGCGTCCCTGGGTCTGGGTGAGACCATGTGTCCCTGGATCCGGGTGAGGCCGCGTGCACCTAGGCCCGGGTGAGCCCAAGTGGCCCTGGGTCTGGGAGAGGCCAAGCATCCCTGGGTCCGGGTGAGACCATGTGTCCCTGGATCCGGGTGAGGCCGCGTGCACCTAGGCCCGGGTGAGCCCAAGTGGCCCTGGGTCTGGGAGAGGCCAAGCATCCCTGGGTCCGGGTGAGACCATGTGTCCCTGGATCCGGGTGAGGCCGCGTGCACCTAGGCCCGGGTGAGCCCAAGTGGCCCTGGGTCTGGGAGAGGCCAAGCGTCCCTGGGTCCGGGTGCGACCATGTGTCCCTGGATCCGGATGAGGCCTCGTGCACCTAGGCCCGGGTGAGCCCAAGTGGCCCTGGGTCTGGGAGAGGCCAAGCGTCCCTGGGTCCGGGTGAGACCATGTGTCCCTGGATCCGGGTGAGGCCTCGTGCACCTAGGCCCGGGTGAGCCCAAGTGGCCCTGGGTCTGGGAGAGGCCAAGCATCCCTGGGTCCGGGTGAGACCATGTGTCCCTGGATCCGGGTGAGGCCGCATGCACCTAGGCCCGGGTGAGCCCAAGTGGCCCTGCGTCTTGGAGAGGCCAAGCGTCCCTGGGTCCGGGTGCGACCATGTGTCCCTGGATCCGGATGAGGCCTCGTGCACCCAAGCCCGGGTGAGCCCAAGTGGCCCTGGGTCTGGGAGAGGCCAAGCATCCCTGGGTCCGGGTGAGACCATGTGTCCCTGGATCCGGGTGAGGCCGCGTGCACCTAGGCCCGGGTGAGCCCAAGTGGCCCTGGGTCCGGGAGAGGCCAAGCGTCCCTGGGTCCGGGTGCGACCATGTGTCCCTGGATCCGGATGAGGCCTCGTGCACCTAGGCCCGGGTGAGCCCAAGTGGCCCTGGGTCTGGGAGAGGCCAAGCGTCCCTGGGTCCGGGTGAGACCGTGTGTCCCTGGATCCGGGTGAGACCTCGTGCACCTAGGCATGGGTGAGGTCACGTGCCCCGGGGTCTGAGAGGCCAAGCGTCCCTGGGTCTGGGTGAGACCATGTGTCCCTGGATCCGGGTGAGGCCGCGTGCACCTAGGCCCGGGTGAGCCCAAGTGGCCCTGGGTCTGGGAGAGGCCAAGCGTCCCTGGGTCCGGGTGAGACCATGTGTCCCTGGATCCGGGTGAGGCCGCGTGCACCTAGGCCCGGGTGAGCCCAAGTGGCCCTGGGTCTGGGAGAGGCCAAGCGTCCCTGGGTCCGGGTGAGACCATGTGTCCCAGGATCCAGGTGAGGCCTCGTGCACCTAGGCCCGGGTGAGCCCAAGTGGCCCTGGGTCTGGGAGAGGCCAAGCGTCCCTCGGTCCGGGTGAGACCATGTGTCCCAGGATCCAGGTGAGGCCTCGTGCACCTAGGCCCGGGTGAGCCCAAGTGGCCCTGGGTCTGGAAGAGGCCAAGCGTCCCTGGGTCCGGGTGCGACCATGTGTCCCTGGATCCGGGTGAGGCTGCGTGCACCTAGGCCCGGGTGAGCCCAAGTGGCCCTGGGTCTGGGAGAGGCCAAGCATCCCTGGGTCCGGGTGAGACCATGTGTCCCTGGATCCGGGTGAGGCCGCGTGCACCTAGGCCCGGGTGAGCCCAAGTGGCCCTGGGTCTGGGAGAGGCCAAGCATCCCTGGGTCCGGGTGAGACCATGTGTCCCTGGATCCGGGTGAGGCCGCGTGCACCTAGGCCCGGGTGAGCCCAAGTGGCCCTGGGTCTGGGAGAGGCCAAGCGTCCCTGGGTCCGGGTGCGACCATGTGTCCCTGGATCCGGTTGAGGCCTCGTGCACCTAGGCCCGGGTGAGCCCAAGTGGCCCTGGGTCTGGGAGAGGCCAAGCGTCCCTGGGTCCGGGTGAGACCATGTGTCCCTGGATCCGGGTGAGGCCTCGTGCACCTAGGCCCGGGTGAGCCCAAGTGGCCCTGGGTCTGGGAGAGGCCAAGCATCCCTGGGTCCGGGTGAGACCATGTGTCCCTGGATCCGGGTGAGGCCGCATGCACCTAGGCCCGGGTGAGCCCAAGTGACCCTGCGTCTTGGAGAGGCCAAGCGTCCCTGGGTCCGGGTGCGACCATGTGTCCCTGGATCCGGATGAGGCCTCGTGCACCCAAGCCCGGGTGAGCCCAAGTGGCCCTGGGTCTGGGAGAGGCCAAGCATCCCTGGGTCCGGGTGAGACCATGTGTCCCTGGATCCGGGTGAGGCCGCGTGCACCTAGGCCCGGGTGAGCCCAAGTGGCCCTGGGTCTGGGAGAGGCCAAGCGTCCCTGGGTCCGGGTGCGACCATGTGTCCCTGGATCCGGATGAGGCCTCGTGCACCTAGGCCCGGGTGAGCCCAAGTGGCCCTGGGTCTGGGAGAGGCCAAGCGTCCCTGGGTCCGGGTGAGACCGTGTGTCCCTGGATCCGGGTGAGACCTCGTGCACCTAGGCATGGGTGAGGTCACGTGCCCCGGGGTTTGAGAGGCCAAGCGTCCCTGGGTCCGGGTGAGACCATGTGTCCCTGGATCCGGGTGAGGCCGCGTGCACCTAGGCCCGGGTGAGCCCAAGTGGCCCTGGGTCTGGGAGAGGCCAAGCGTCCCTGGGTCCGGGTGAGACCATGTGTCCCAGGATCCAGGTGAGGCCTCGTGCACCTAGGCCCGGGTGAGCCCAAGTGGCCCTGGGTCTGGGAGAGGCCAAGCGTCCCTCGGTCCGGGTGAGACCATGTGTCCCTGGATCCGGGTGAGGCCGCGTGCACCTAGGCCCGGGTGAGCCCAAGTGGCCCTGGGTCTGGGAGAGGCCAAGCGTCCCTGGGTCCGGGTGCGACCATGTGTCCCTGGATCCGGATGAGGCCTCGTGCACCTAGGCCCGGGTGAGCCCAAGTGGCCCTGGGTCCGGGAGAGGCCAAGCGTCCCTGGGTCCGGGTGAGACCATGTGTCCCTGGATCCGGGTGAGGCCTCGTACACCTAGGCCCGGGTGAGCCCAAGTGGCCCTGGGTCTGGGAGAGGCCACGCGTCCCTGGGTCCGGGTGCGACCATGTGTCCCTGGATCCGGATGAGGCCTCGTGCGCCTAGGCCCGGGTGAGGCCACATGCCCCTGGGTCTGGGAGAGGCCAAGCGTCCCTGGGTACGGGTGAAGCCAGATCCTGGGTCCGGGTGAGGCCGTGCGCCCCTGGATCCATCCGGGTGAGGCTGGGTCCCAGGCCTGGGTGTGACCACGCGCCCCTTGGGTAAGGGTGAGGCCACGTGCCCCTTAGTCTGGGTGACGCCGTGCCCCTGGGTTCGGCCGAGACCAAACCAGAGGGAGTCGGACCTCCATTACCACCATTTGTCCACCATCCAGAGCTGAGGGGTCAGTGCTGACATGTACACATAAGGAACTACTGGACATTGAAATTGGGTCTCAAAAGAACTGTTGGTCCAGGGGGAAGCTCGCTACAGACTGATTCATTTGCCTGTCAGCATAACTATTATTGCTCGTCTCACATTCAGTTCTTATTAGTATATATCTAGTGACATATGATCTCGCTCATCTAGGGGAAATGATGAACAACATAGTCTGAGGAACAAGAACAGAACCAGAGGCAAGGAGGCATCGATCGGACTATCGGGCCTCAGAGGGAAGATAGGGGAGGGGAGGGGGAGGGTTGGGGGAGGGGGAGAGTTCAACCAAAGGACCTGTATGCATGCATATAAGCCTATCCAACGGTTAAGTTCAACAGGGGATTGGGGCATGCGTGGGGAGAGGGGTGGGATGGGAATGGGGGGATGAGGACAAATATGTGACACCTTAATCAATAAAGAAATTAAAAAAAAAAATTATAATGTGATCACCACAAAAAAAAAAAAAAAAAAAAAAAAAAAAAAAAAAAGAGCATTAGTGATGCAGTATTGCCTGTGATCATGCTCATTGTTGCCTTGGGATGTTCCTTGAAGCCCCTGGCACCCATTGCAAGTTGCTCTTTACTCATGGTAAAGTGCTTGCATTTTGGTAGTTTTTCCCCCCAAGCAGTTCTTTTTAACATTACCTCACTTTAACCTATTGGGTAATTTATTTTTAGCATCAAATCCAATTAGTCCAAAGGTGTTAGGGGAATCTGATCTAAATATTTGTCTATTTAACCCTTCCTTAGAGGAAGCACTGAATTTTCTCTATTCTGTACATAATTGCTGCTCTGTACCCATGGCTAATTAAGGAGGAAGGAGCATAAAATTCATGTGACAGGGTTGTGGTACCACAGAGGTCACAAGATATTTCAGGGAAGACTAAAAGTTGGAGAGGTAAAGATAACAATAAAAAATGTGTTTCTAATTTAATGTGTTCACACAATAGTTTACACATGAGGCTGTGACTAGAACATGTTGGAAACAGAATAAGTAAAAGAAAAGCTTGAAAAACAATCTCATTTTATGGACTGAAACATTTTAGGGGAAATATTTGCTTTAAATTAATTCCAAGGCCCCACAATAAAATACGGATCTTTTCTATTTCTCTTTGGTGTTGGTGGTGGTGGTGGTGGTGGGGGGGGGGGGTTGTTGTAGGGACAAGGGGAAAACAGATATTAAAAGAGCTTTGAAGTATTGAGATTCCAACCAACCCTCTGTGGAAAGGTTGGGGAGAGGGGTGTGAAAAAATTCACCATTTGGCAAATTTTCAAAATAGGTTTTTTAAAAATCTTTTTTACTTCTCTCCCGGGTTCTTAATTTTGAGACAGGAATGATAATGGGGCCCAGTAGTTTCTGCCCTTGGAACCAATTCTAAAAAAGGAATGCACAAGCCTGTATGGCATGACTCAGTGGTTGAGCGTGAACCTATGAACCAGGAGGCCCTGGTTCGATTCCTGGTCAGAGCACATGCCTGAGTTGTGGGCTCAATCCCCAGTGGTGGCTGTGCAAAGAGGCAGCCAATCGATGATTATCTCTCATCATTGATCTTTCTCTCTCTCCCTTCCTCTCTGAAATCAATAAAAATATATTAAAATATATTAAATAAAAAGGAATGCTCAGAATCTTTTAAAGAAACCTGTAATTAGATAATTTTAGTGGCTCAGGGGCTAGGAGAGGGCTGGGGGAGCCATGTGATGGCTGGCATCAGAGACCAAAGCAGGTGCCACTCCTGCATAAGGGCAAGGACAGAGCACGTAGGCAAGAAGATTGGTTATGGGTGGCTTGTACCAGCCCAGGAAGATGCCCTTTCCTCTATCTTTTTCTCCTTTCCTCCCTCCCTCCCTCCCTCTTTTCTTCCTTCCTTCCTCCCGCTCTCTCTTTCTTCCTTCCTTTTTCTTCTTTTCTTTGTCTTTTTCCTATAACAAGGAAAGCAATGCACAATTCTTCATCTAAAACCCCAAGGCAAGGCCCATTTTGAATTCAGAATACTTCATATTTTAGAAAGGTAATTAAATTATATACTGTATAACATTTACATCCCTAATAAGGTCTGATGAAGCACTCTGTAATTATTGCAGTTTAATACATTAGCATTATCACTCAATAGGATAAATACAGATTATGAATAGTTTTGCATCAGGTTAGGTCAGGTTTTACACTTCTACTAACCTTTTGATATTCAGAGCCTTTGGATGTTGGCATTCTGGATAAGGGCATGTGGACTTGTAAAAATCAACTCTGCTGTGGTATAATGCACATACTAGTAGGATGTGTCCATCTTACATGTACAGCTTAATGGGTTTTGACAAATCTGCTCACTCACAATCAAGAACAGGTTTACCAACCCCCCCCTCCCCCACCCCGCAAATTGTTCTCACGCTCCAGGTCCAAGGCAACTGACCTTCTTTCTATCACCATAGACCAGATTTGTTTTTCCAGATTTTTTGGTAAATGATATCATACAGTATTTACTTTTTTTTCATGTTTGGCTTATTTTGGTCAGCTTGTTTTGGAGATTCATCCATGGTGGTGCATGTGTTCCTTTTCTGTTGCTGAATAGTATTTCATTGTATTGATGGACCACAATTTGTTAATCCACCTACCTTCTGATAGACATTTGCATTATAGAAATAATGCAAAAGATTTGGTTGCTATGAATAAAGGTCCTATAAACATTTATATACACATTTTAAAAAATTCTTTGGATAGAAGAGTGAAATAGCTTGATCAGATACTAAGTGTATTCTGTACTTTGGAAGAAACTCCTAAGTGTCTTCTAGTGGCTCTATCTCGGTATACCATGCTGTATCCCAACAGCAGTGTAGGAGAGTTCCAGTTGCTCCACACCCTTGTCAACACTTGGTATTGTCTTTTAAAATTTTAGTTGTTCTGTTTTAGTTTTCATTTCCTCATGACTAATGATGCTGAACATCTTTTTAGTTGTTTATTTGCCCTCCTTATATTTTATTTTGTAAAATGTCTATATAACTTTTTTTGGCCCATGTTTTATTTTTATTGAGTTATAGGAGTTTTATTTTTTAAAAAAATGCATACTGGATACAAGTCCATTGTCAGATTGTATTGCAAATAGTTTATTTCAGTCTGTGGCTTGCTTTTTCATTTTTTTAAATGAGTATTTTTCAAAGGATGGAAGTTTTAATTTAGAGGGAGTTCAGTTTGTCTTTTAAAGCTTGTGTTCTTTTGGGTTAACGAAGGGATCTTTGCCTACTTCTTGCTAATATTGTTGTTGAGTGTTGTTTGTTTATAAGCAATAAATAGTCACTGAGGCAAAAGAACTAAAAATGATCTTACAAGCCTGCTGTATGCCTGGCTATATTCTTAAGACTTCATTGAATGTCATTAATCTTCATAACAAGTCTTTGGAAGTCTTAAAGGCTGTGTGATAGAGGTTCAAGAGAGGTTAATTAGCTTACTCAAAGTTACATAGTTGTTTAGTAGAAAAGATAGGATTTAAAATTAGGTCTCCTGAGGAATAATAATAATAGCTTCCACTTACTGAATACTTAACCTATGCCATTCACACTGTACTAAGTACTTTAAACTGATCATCACAACAACCCTATGAAATACATAATATCATTTTGCAATATCATTTTACAGATGAGGAACTTGGGAGTCAGAGAAGGAAAGTAACCTTGCCAGTATCATAAAGCTCTTAAACTCGGTATTTCATGCTTTATTCTAGTCCCTTGTAGGATAAGAGGGAATGTGATGGGTTTCATACCTTTGGTATGTAAATGGGAAGCTTTACTTTTCAATGGCCTTACTAGGCAACAGTAGCTTCTGGAGGTGAATATTTAAGAAAAGATTGAAATAATTTATTTTAACCCTCCTGTTCTGTAAGACTGTATCTTGGGATGTAGGTTTGGAACACACAAGGAGCTGTCATGGGTAATCACAGAGTTTGTACCCATTTAATCACGTTTTCCTGAAAATGTGACATCTTGATCTTGATTCTTTGCACTGATGTTATAGTCTAAAATCAGTGTGTACCCATTTAATCACGTTTTCCTGAAAATGTGACATCTTGATCTTGATTCTTTGCACTGATGTTATAGTCTAATCTAGTGGTTTGACTCCTGATTCCCTAAGGACTGCTTTTGGTTTGAAAGGATAATACTTGCATTGTCTACAGAA
The DNA here is from genome assembly GCF_027574615.1 of Eptesicus fuscus. Taxonomy (NCBI): domain Eukaryota; kingdom Metazoa; phylum Chordata; class Mammalia; order Chiroptera; family Vespertilionidae; genus Eptesicus; species Eptesicus fuscus. Next base: position 9,579,635 of record NC_072491.1, read on the forward strand.
GTTTGCATTTACAGTAACTTTAAAAGAAGCTGCAAATATGGTCTAAAATAAAGCTTTACTTCTTCTGTTGGTATCATTTTTGTTTAGAGTTGCATCTCTTGTTATTCTTCCTCTCTCTCTTTCTATACATTTTATTGTAAAGCCAGACAGTAGCTTTTTCTCAGCACACTGTCACCTTCAACATTACCACAGAAATCTCCTTGGATGTTATTCATTCTCATTCTCTTTCTCTTTTTCTTTCTCAAAACACTGCAAGGTACATACACACCTGCACTCACACACTTAGGGGCAGCCAACTTCTACAAAGGAAGTCGGTGTCCTGTGATGCCAAGACACCAAGAGATAATTCTAGAAGTCGCCCTTCTTTTTCATCCCAAAGTGCAAAAATGTTGGGTTGTTCTATGAGCACAGGTGATTACTCAGTCTCAAGTTGGGTTACTTTTATGAAAAGTATGAGGTTTCTCTTGGGAACAGTGGGCCAGAATATTTGAAATCTGAACCATTTAGGTCACAAGGTCACTAAATACTTCTAAGCGAATGATTTGGTGACAACCCAACTTTGTTGACTCTAGCCCTTAAAATCGGTCTTCTCTTCACTGGCTCCCTTTTAAAGGGGAACTTAAAAACATAACATTTCTACATTAAAGAGGCTGTGTACACTGCACTCTGGTCAGCTTTCAGACTGGAAAGACCATCTCTAGAGTAACAGGAATGGGGGGATGACAAGGGCGCTGTAGGCCCTGGGCACGCCTCGGTGTCAGAACTAACCTAAGATAGCAGTCTTCAAACCTGTGTGTATGCTAGTTCCCATGTGCACTTGCATACAGAAGTCAGTTTTCAATCCTTATCATTTTTCATTTATATTTGTCTTTTTAAACATTCCCTGACAACTCACCTGGATTCACATTTACCCCTCAGTAGGATCTTACCTAGAGTGGGACAATATGATAGTTAGAAATACTTACTTTTGGAGAAAACTCATTTAAAGGTTAACCAAAGTACCTCAGTTTGGTGGGATTTTGTCTTTCCCTGTTTTGGACATATTTCTGTTTAGGAAGGAGTCGAATCTATTAGAGGTTGTTCTGAATTCAGAATATTCAAAATGCTGTAGGTTAGTCCTTATGAATCTTCTAAATGTATGTTTAACCTTTTAAATGAAATAGTTTCCGGGACTCCCCAAAATTTCAAGATACATTTGCTAAGACCTACACATAAAAGTTACACATGATTTCTTTTGGATTTGGCACGTTATCACATAGGTAGTAAAAGCTTATTTTATCATATAGTGGAATGAACTATTTTCTCTTAAAGCATTTAATTTTTGTCACATTTCAGATTGCAACATTTTAAAGATTTTCTATTATTACAAATATATTTTTCAAATGTGTGATGAACATTTATATTTTAACATAAAAGACTGATAACAACTAATGAAGCTGAAGCAGTAATCAAAAACTCCCAAGCAAACAAAAAGTCCTGGACCTGATGGCTTCACAGATGAGTTTTACCAAACATTCAAAGGACCAATACCTATCCTGTTCAAACTATTGCAAAAACATCAAGAGGAAGGAACACTTCCAAACTCTTTTTATGAGGCCAGTATTATTCTAATTCGAAAACCAGATAAATACACTCAGCAAAGTGGGAATAGAAGGATCATATCTCAAAATAATAAAGGCCATATATACACTGTGGAGAACAGTATGGAGTTTCCTCAAAAAACTGAAAATGGAACTCCCATTTGACCCAGTAATCCCACTCCTAGGAATATATCCTAAGAAACTGGGAACACCAATAAGAAAGGATATATGCACCCCTATGTTCATAGTAGCACAATTTACAATAGCTAAGATCTGGAAACAGCCTAGGTGCCCATCAGCAGATGACTGGATCAGAAAACTATGGTACATCTACACAATGGAATACTATGCTGCCATAAAAAAGAAGGAATTCTTACCATTTGCAGCAACCTGGATGGAATTGGAGAACATTATGCTGAGTGAAATAAGCCAGTCAATGAAAGAGAAATACCACATGATCTCACTCATTTATGGATAATAAAGAACATTATAAACGAACAAAAAGATAGATACAGAGGCAGTAAAGCATCAAACAGTCTGTCAAATTACAGCAGGAAGGTTAGGGAGAGGTGGGGAAGATAAGAGATCAACCAAAGAACTTGTATGCATGCATATAAACATAACCAATGGATGCAAAACTCTGCGGGGTGAGGGCATATATGGGAGTGGGGCGGGGGGGGGGGCAATGGTAAGATATGTACACATATAATACCTTAATAAAAAAAATTGAAAAAAAAGGCCATATATAATATACATACAGCCATCATCATACTCAATGGGCAAAATCTAAAAGCCTTTCCCTTAAGAACAGGAACAAGACATGGATGTCCACTTTCACCACTCGTATTCAACATAGTACTAGATGTCCTAGCCACAGCCATCAGACAAGAAGAAAAAAATAAAAGGCATCCAAATTGGAAAGGAAGAAGTAAAACTCATTATTTGCAGATGACATGGTATTGTACATAGAAAACCCTAAAGACTCGGCCGAAAAACTACTAGATTTAATAAATGAATTTGGCAAAGTAGCAGGATACAAAATTAACATCCAGAAATCAATGGCATTTTTATACACCAATAATGAACTGTCAGAAAAATAAACTAAAAAAACAATTCCATTTACCATTGCAACAACAAAAAAATAAGATACCTAGGAATAAACTAAACCAAAGAAGTAAAAGACCTGTACTCAGAAAACTATAGGGCATTGGAAAAAAAATAGAAGAAGATACAAACAAGTGGCAGCATATACCATGCTCATGGATTGGTAGAATTAACATCATTAAAATGTCCCTATTACCCAAAGCAATCCATAGAGTCAATGCAATTCACCTTAAAATACCATCGCCACATTTCCAGGATCTAGAACAAATATCCCAAGAATTTACATGAAACAAAAAATGACCCAAATAGCCACAGCAATCTTAAGAAAGAAGAAAAAAGTTAGATCACAATACTGGATATCAAATTATACTACAAAGCCATTGTAATCAAAACTGCCTGGCACTGACACAAGAATAGGCATATAGAACAGAACAGAGACCCCAGAAATTGACCCACATCATTATGGTTGATTAATATTTCACAAAGCAGACAAACAAGAGCATATAATAAAGATAGGACCTTCAATAAATGGTGTTGGGAAAATTGGACAGGAACATGCAAAAAATTAAACTAGGACACCAACTTACACCATACACAAGGATAAACTCAAAATAGGTAAAAGACTTAAATATAAGTCAAAAAACCATAAAAATCCTAGCAGAAAACATAGGCAGTGAAATTTCAGACATCTCATGTAGCAGAATTTTACCGATACATCTCCTAGGCTAGGGCAACAGAAACTAAAGAAAAATAATTAACAAAGGGACCGACATCGAGCTAAAAATCTGCACAGCAAAAGAAACCATCGTTAAAATGAAAAGGGAACTCACTATTATCTGTATGGGAGAATATATTTGTCAGCAATACATCTGATAAGGGGTTAATTTCCAAAATATATAAAGGACTCAAATAACTCAACCAAAGGAAAGCAATCCAACCTGAATAGACACTTCTCCAAGAGGACATAGAGAGGGCCAATAGACATATGAAAAAAATGCTTACCATCACTCATCATCAGAGAGATGTAAGTTAAAACTACAATGAGGTATTATTGCACTGAGTAGAGGCAGGCGAAGTGGGGAGGAAATTGGGGGATATCTGTAATACTGTCTACTATTTAAAAAATAAAAAGAAGAATCTGCAGTGAATAAAGGGATGATTTATGACTGTCCTATCCCAGGATATGGCTTCTAAACTGTAACTTTTGGAATTCTGTGTTTGATAATAATTTATCATTCATTATATCACTGAAACATCATCAAATAATATAAGAGAATAATATACTCACAAAGACATGCGATGTATCATCAGAGAACCCGGGTTTTGGTTCTAGCTTTGCAACTTATTTATGTGGTCGTCAAAAATTTACCCCTGTAAATCTCAGTTTCTTTATCTGAAAATGTCAAACACAACACCTTTATTGAAGATTATTGTCAGATTTAAATGAGATGTAGAAATGAAAGCAATTTATAAAGCATAATGGGAATTATTCTATATTGGAGAAATGTTCCTCAAATGACAATAGCTGCCAAAAGTGCCAATGAGATCTTGGCTGAAATGAAGGAAGAATAGTAAGTATATAGAATAAGAGAGGTGATAGTCAACATTGTCCTGGGATGATTACATATGGAATTCTATATTCAGGTCTATATTTTTAGCAACCTGAGTGGCAGCTAGATTGAATCTCATCATTAGAATGCTCAGAAGATTGGACAAACACTTATGAGGTATATTTGAAGAAATTGAGAAGATTTAAGTGGTAATAGTGAGGATGAGATAACCATCTTCGAATAGTTGAGGAATGTTAGGTAGTAGAAGGATTTAGTTTGTTCTGTTTGGTCTCAAGGGGTGGCAAAAGGACAAACAAATGAAGCTAGATTTCTAGTCACAGAGAGAAAGAGCTTTCTGATAGAGCTATCCATGGCTACAGCAGGACTAGAGAAGTTCCTATCAATGAAGGCTTTCTAACCATGAACTGGATGGGAAGAGAACTCATGAGTCAGATGGGTGGTCAGGCACAATGACCCCTTAGTGGCTTCAGCCCTCATGAGCCTATCATTCCATGACATAGTCTTATTTATCTTTCTATGCATCTCTGTATACATAGATAGGATAGTATAGAGTCCTATAATATATCATGCCTGCATTTCCTGCATTATTTAATCCTGGACTAAAAAAACTTCACTTAAACTGAGATGTACCTTGAATGTTCTTTCCCATTCTGCCTTGGCTTCCAGACAGGTCATGAATGCTCTGACCACTCATGTGCCTTAGAACAGTAGACCCCAGAGAGACTTCATAGGCTAAAGTAACTACATTCAGTCTTTATCCCGAATTAAGGAATGACTTTGATCTGTCAACTGTGAAAAGTAAACTGGGCATGACCTTCACTCATCATCAATCATCTCACTTAATGACATTTGTGAACTTTATTCTGATATTAGATCATGGTCTTTCTTTGTTCTGTCAGGTTACTTTTTTTTCACCCAGAGTTGAATTATTTCCTTTTGTATGTATGCAGAGAGCTTGGAAGTCTGAAGTATTGAATGTGAAGTTTATATCTGTGTGGCTCAAATGTGAAGACAATTTGTTGTATTTGCTGATATTTGCCCAGTAAAGGGTAGAAAATAAAAAGATCAGCTTTAAAGCCAAACATGCTTTAAAGTACTCACTTCAATGCCCTTGAGACCATGAGCATTTCTTTTGCGGTTCAGTTTATATGTGCTAGCTCCTTTTCTGCTGTGCCTTTTCACCCAGAGAGCCCTCCAAATGACAATTATTGCTTCTTAGAGGATGCAACTTCAGAGCAGCTGTCAAAGTGAATCTAGCTGAGCCTGACTTGAAGAGACCTTCTGGGATCTAAAATGTTGTGTCTTGAAACTCATATTTGCTGAAAAGATATCCAAGCACCAAAAGCAGGCTAATCTTTTCACAGCATGACAGAAGAGAGCCTAACCCATTTTCTCATGAACATTCCTAAATAGGCTAAATATAATTAGAGGTGTGGCACTTTATAATAATCCTCAAGTAGTGCAGTACTTCTTAAAACACTTTTCTTTAAATTGACATTTACATTTTATTATCTAAACTGATAGTTTAACTATTTAAACATGTTTATACAATTCACAGATAAGAACTAAAATAAATTATTCTTGATACTATCCATTTGAAATCATTGCTTTAGGGGAAAAATTTTTGTTTGCCATAAAACTGGAATTAACTCCATACTTATCTGCTAGTTGTTGCCCTTGAACTCTGAGCCACACCAGTCTCCCTTTCTCCTCATCTTACAGGAGAGACTAAAATAACTTGGACAGAGAGTACATGTAAAATTCCCCACTTCCCACTCCCTTCCTATGAAAGGATAACAAAAAGGGAAGGAAAGAGAACCGGTATGCATTCTATTTATTTTAAATACTTATTTCTTGTTTTAGAAATGTAATTAGGCAGATAATTATTTTCATGACTGTATTTCTCACATATCAAATTAATTGAACCATTAAAGAAATAATATCAAATTAAGATTTCTAATCAATTTTATCCCAATAAAGTATAAATTATATTAAAATGTAATGCCCATTGAAGTGCTTTTGTTAGAATGACCCCCTTTTATCGAATACACATGAATTAAAATAGATTGCTAGAATTATAATTAGTAATATGCTAGAAATAATGCGCTCATGGTTGGGGTTAATAACCTGTGGAAGTGACTGGGTTTAAAATCTTAGTGTTTAAATCCTCCCAAGAATGACAACCATTTTAGACATTTTGACTTGAAATTAGGCTTGAAAATAGCTACTCTCGGGGGGTGAGTTAACATTTAATGTTGGGCAAGTAGAAATGACTGCTGATTTTCATTCTTTATATCAATTCCACGGGGAAGGTGAGCTAGTAAAACACTTGTGTGAGCTGGTCATTATTTGAAATTTATTTACCGAAGTGGCTTACGTAATAATCATCCCATGCTAAATCAGTCAGTCAACAAGTTTTTATTGCGTCCCCACTGGATTAGAGTAATGTCCAGCAATGATGTATTCAGTAGTGTACAGATGTATGAAGCAAAGATTAGACATGAGCTCGACCCTAAGGCCTTACAAGCCATTAGAGGAGACAGACACATATTATCTACTGAAATGTAACCAGATGACTTAACTCCCAGAGCGTGGAGGAGGAATGGCTGGGCTGGGATTGCTCTGGTGGGTGATGGGATGGGTTAAATGTGAGAAACTTCCAAGATGTAGGTGAGTTGGTCTGGGTTAGGTAAAAGAAACTTAATGGCTTGGTAGATGAGAAAAGCAATTTGGTTTAGTGACTATACTAGTAGTGTAACCCAGACAAAGACTGAAGTCTGTTTAATTTATCCAGAGTGTAGCAAGATGGATAAGTATACAGGTATGACAGGTAATGGTTTTATTTGAAATCCAGGTTTGAGCAGGGATGACACTGGATTGTATGAGTTGCATATCACAGTGACAATCTCTGTTTTTAACTTTGTTAAATTTAGGCTTCTTATGAAAAGAAAAGTACTTAAATGAGAGGCTTTTGTTTTGGGATTGGTCATGAGGGGATCCTCCCAGTGCTTACTATGGTTGGCTAATCTGCGACATACCCAAATTTGATGGCTTCATAGGTTGGAGAGGATGCATGCCAACTGCAGGTTTGGGGACAAATGTTTCCGGCTCAAGCAAAAGCACTGGTACCTGACTGATCCACATCGGTTAGCATTGTGTGAACATGGCTGGTGGCTTTCTCTTTTATTCTCAGTCATTTCCCACGCTTAAATACTGTCGCCATATGGGCATGTTCCGTTAGATGTAGATTTTCCTGACGTTCTGCTTCGATAGTTTTAAGAAAATGGCCCGTTTTGGTTAAGAAGACCCTCTTACTTGTTTGATAATGGGATGAAAGGTTATGGCTGCTCCTTTGGACAGCATAGGTTTCCCAGTACACTTTATGGCAGTGATGGGCAACCTTTTGAGCTTGGTGTGTCAAACTTCGCCAAAAAACTGAGCATAACTCGGGTAGTGTGTCCCTTTGAGGAAAAAACATTATTTCGCGATATTTATAGTTTAAATAACATAAATGTTTCATCCTCGGCATGCAGCCGCCTCAGCGGCCACGTGTCATCAAAAATGGCACTGACACGCGTGTCAGAGGTTCGCCATCACTGCTTTATGGTAAAGATACCCAACAAAGTGGGCAAGGTCAGCAACAAATACTGGTTGTGGGGAATGGCAGATTTGTGCTGGTACCTGAGCCAGGCAACTCGAATTTGAGCCTCATGTGCTAATAAGGTTCAGTGATCTCTTTGCCCCCTTTTCCTTATGAGGTGGGAGATGGATATCCGTTGGGCCCATGTCAGTGCTAATATAATCCTTCTCCAACTTCTTAATTTTCAGTTAAGAGACTTACTTCTGACGCTTCATCAGATCTACGATTTATGGGTCACTTAATATTAATAAGCAGCTTTCTTGGGCTTTCCTCTTTTAAAAATCTCATTTAAACTATGCAGCAGGCCTTTGAGGTGGGCACTATTAGACCTTTCTTAGGATGAGAAAATCGAGGCTCACAAGAGATGTGTTATTTCTGTGGTCACAGGGTGAATCTTAAAACCCAAGTGGGTCTGACTCCAGAGCTTATGCTCTTACCATTATGTTACACAAACTGTCCAGAGTTTTATAAGTGGGGGTCCTCAAGCCCTGTTCTTGTTACTCTGAGTAGGGGGATCAGAGAACATTAGGGTCCCTGCTTGTTTATGACTTATTCCAGTCAAATAAGCAATTATTTAGTGACAATCCAATAATGTTGAGAAGTGTTCACTGGGGGAATGTAATCTAATAATAGACAAATATGCAAATTGACCGCACCTTCACTACACCTAAGCCACGCCCACCAGCCAAGCCATGCCCACCAACCAATCAGGACGACTATGCAAATTACCCCAACAAAGATGGTGGCTAATTTGCATATCAAGACAGCGTCGAAAGAAGCCAACAGCTGCAGAAGGGAGAAAAGCAGGCGGGCTGGAGGAGAAGGCGGGGCGGGCAACAAGGGAGGAACGGAGGCGGGGTAGAGTGCAGCAGGAAATCCTATTGCAGGATTTTTCCTGCAACGGGAACGCTAGTGTAAATATAAAGGAAATACAATCCTTGCTGTAGGAATTCCTTATTGGCATTGGTATCCTCTAGCCACCTAGACCAGTGGTCGGCAAACTCATTAGTCAACAGAGCCAAATATCAACAGTACAACGATTGAAATTTCTTTTGAGAGCCACATTTTTTAAACTTCTTCTCGCGCCACTTCTTCAAAATAGACTCGCCCAGGCCGTGGTATTTTGTGGAAGAGCCACACACAAGTTTGCCGACCACTGACCTGGAAGAACACAGTCTCTTTGAGTCCTTAGCCATTCCCTGTACTTGGCGTATCCTTTCCTGCTTTTTCATCTGGTTAGTTTTCAAACTTTCTGCAGACACAGCTCAGGGAAAAACAAGGAAACCTCATCTTCCTAGGACATTTTCTCTGATTCTTGATTTATTTGGATGTCTATCCTCCATGAACCAGCAATGCTCTGTGCTTAGTTCTTTTGCACGAAGTATAAGGTCATCTTCATTTTACTTCTCTGTCTCCGTCTCAATAATGTAAGTACCTCGAGGACAGTAACCTAGTCTTCATCTTCTTTGCATTCCTATCGCTTATCAGAGCACTGAGTGAACAAGGGAAGAAGCCAAGACAATGCTGCTGTCATTTGGGGGAGATCGTGAAGTGGAATAGAAGTTCCTTGAAGGGAGAAGCCCCTCAAGTGTTGTTGGGGAAGGAATCTTCTCTGAGGAGTTGGAACTTGTTTGGACTTTGAAAGATGCTCTGGATTGGGAGGGGGTGAGAAAGTAAGGGGACACAGCCACTGAGAGTGCTAGAAAGTGCCTATTCTCTCTGACTTTGAACCCAAACCAGCTCCTCTGTGGTTTCAACCAGTTGTTCCCAGCTTAAAGCCTTGAGATCTTGCATACCCGTCTAATCCCTTTCCCCAAACAACCCTGCAGGGTTTGAAAAACCTTAGGTTTCCCTGAATCTTCTGTTCCTAGGGCAGGACTTCTTCATTCTCCAATCATCACTCACATCCTTTTCTGAGCTCCCCATCCAGGTGCCCACAGCATCGGGGAAAAAAGCAGGTCAGGACTAATACCTCCATGCCTGCGATAGAGGCTTTTGTAAGTATGGGCTGTACTGCCCCACAGCTATTGGTGGCCACATCTGCTCACTTACTCACATTGACCTTAGCATCAGTGAGGATCACTGCATCTTTTTTTTGTAGATATGAAACCACGTCTGCCTACCTATTCGTGTCATTTACTCACCACTCATGCACTCCTCCCCGAGTCATTCCACAAATGCTCACTAAGAATTGACTATGTTCTAGGCACTGTGTTAGGTGCTGTGGACATAATGTCCAGCAAAGTGCCCGACATAAATGCAGAAGCTTGCATCTGCCTGTCTTTTTACATCAGGTCCAGACTGCTAATGTTTCTTTTTCCTCTGTCTTCCTCTATCTGCCCCACCTCCCCCCGCCAGATAGATAGGTAGAGAGATAGGGTATGTATATATGTGTGTGTGCATATTTATATATTTTTTTCAAGTGTTTGGGAGGCTTCTCAGTTGTGTATTGATGAAGCTGATTATGGTATAGGGAAGAAAGCTTATCATGGATGTAAACTGTGGGTTATAATCTTAGCTAATGTTAAAATCATAACTGCTCCGAGTTGCTGGGATGGAGGAAAACAGTGTATGTTGGTGGTGGGGCAGCTGGGTAACAAATGTGTGAGAACTGTGGGCTTTGAGTCAGACTCTCTGAGATCAAATGTGGACGCCATCATTTACTGGCTATGTGACTGAGACCAAAGTTTAATTTTCCCGTGTGTCAGTTTCTTCTGCAAATATCTCAGTATACTCAGGTATAAAATGGTTTCTGTTCAAATGGTTGTTGTGATAATGAAATAAGAAAATGTGTGCAAAGTGCTTGTGCCTGAGGCACATCAAGACTCAATAGAGGATAGAAAAAATTATATAAGAAAGGTAATTCTTACGTTGCCTGAAAGAAATTAATTTTCAAGGAAGTACAATGGGACACAATGATGTTAGAGATTGCTTGAACTAAAATCCTCCTGGAACTTGACATAATTTTGCTGGGCTTTAGCCAGTATTGAGAAATATTTTTACCAGAGTAAAATACCATTTGGTTGTTGTGGCAATACTTGCTGCCATAGTATTTAATTTGGATTAGTAAATAGTTAAATTAATAGTGAAAAAAATCAATTACAATATTTGAATCTTAAATGCAATTTTTAACTTAGTTTTTACACATCTTACTTTCCATAACAATTCAAAATAGAGGGTGTGATTTTTCTACAACATCTAAGTGGCTTACATTTTTTACAAGTGGATTACATTTTCACCATATGGATTAATTAAATAGTTGTGCGTAACTTGTAGATTATAGTTTATTATTTTAAATGGCTTGATTTGTTCTTATATGGTCATTGGAAGGACTTTAAAAATAAGTCACAGGAACAACAATTAATCGAAAATAACTTGCTGCCTCGCCTTTGACTCGGGTGGTGCCAGTGTTGTCAAATTCTAGTTTGTTTCTGAGCAAACCAAGGGAGTCTACCATCGATGAAAGATTTAAGTTTGATTTTGAAGGTACTTGAGATATTACTTATAATTTCTTCATGAATCCCAGCAAGTCTTTCTGATAATTAGGAAATAAGCAAAGCCCTCAGCAGCATGCCAGGACAGTGGAGTCATGGCTGCTAAAGACATGCGCTTTGGGACTAGTTGGAAACAAATGGTCATTTCACCAGAAAAGTAAAACAAACTGAGCAGTTTTACTTAACTTTTCTTCTTCGGCTGCATGCCATATTTATAGGTCAGCTTCCACTAGTCAGTCCTGGGGAGTTTTTATTTGTCAGCTGTTTGAACTTTCACGATGGCAGTACTTAGCTCTGTTCTCACTCTCTGCCCTGATAGCAGGTACATGTTTATTTTCTTCATTTCAAGAAAGTGCTCCACGATTTTTTCATATAAAATAGTTATAAGACAATTTGCAGAATTGAAGCCAGTTAACTCCATCTCATTCTGGAGGAAGATGGCAAATAGATGCATGTCGATTGTGCCTCCTTGTTTTGCCTTTTAAGGCTGAATATAAGCATTTTGACTTAACACATTTATTTTATATTGCAAGCATCGCAAGTAATTTTAAGTGATGGATATTAGTTACTCCACCTCACTCAAGGTATAACTTTCTGAGTATTTTATAAAATTAACTGTCTTATGATCCCACGAGAAAAAAAGACTTTCTACCCTTTATAACAGCCTACAAAGTATTAAAATGTGATGAAAATGAAACAAGAAGAGAAAACAATTTCAGTAATTGGAGTGGGTCTTTTTGGCTTTCTTGAAAATATGCTGAGTAATGAAATAATAAAGCTTTAACTAAACAATTGGTGTGTGAGGAGGCGAAGGAAATAAAAAAGCAGGTGGGCCATGTCTGTGTTAGGTTTATATACTGTGCTTGGTGAGTTTTTTGGGGGGCTGTCTTAAATTACTATTGCAATTTTTCATTGAGTCTAGCTGTTTTTAGTTACATGACTGCTCCCTTTGACCTCTAAAAAGAAAGGATAGTCTAAGGTCAAGAAAGAATCATGGTAAAAAGAATGGAGCACGGATGTGGCTAGGTCAAAAGATTCAGGTTCCTGTGACGGCAACGCTTCAGGCCCTGGTGCAAAACGTAGGTTGGAAGAAGTCTAGAAAAGGTGGCTAGGGAGAAGTCTAGAACTTAAATCAGGCATGGCTCCTTTACCAAATTCTCAGAGACTCAGCCTCATGAAATGGGCAAGAGCAAGGACCTTGGAGTCCTCTTCATTTTGGACATGAGAAAACTGAGGCTGCACATGAACGAGCTAGAGGCCAGAGAGGTGACAGGAAGGCAACCAGCATCTCCGAGGGAAAGCCTGGGTTTCTTACATCACAGTGTCCAAGCTGGATTTATACCTCCTACCTCAGTGGGGGCCAGGAATGCCTGATGAAGGAAGAGACAGAACACAGATCACTGGATTAGGGAATGGAAGACGAGGTCAAGTTTCCCTAAGTCTTTGGACAAGTCACTAATACTCTAGCCATAGTCCTTGCCCTTCTCTAAAGGGGGTGACAGAAACATAAATAGTGTGATTCAATATGGAAAATGTCGTATATTAAGAAGGTAAAAGGCTATGAAGAGGTTTTAAGAAAGAAATGGCTGAAGGTTGAGTGATACTGAAACCTGCCGAGAACGTGAGGTCCTGCTAAGGAGACTGCCACTGAAGGAGGGGCCTCAATGAAGTAACGAGAATGTGACAAAGCAGACACGTGTGGGAAATGTTAGGTTGTCCAGGTGACTTTGGAACTCTTTGGAGCTAGAATGACATTCATTTAATCCGGTCTCTACCTTTGGTTAGATGCCAATGATTTGCAAAAGCCAAGTCTTAATCCACAGAGCCAGTTGCTGGAGGAGGGAACTGAATGACGATGTAAACAAAAGCTCGTGGACCTGGGCACCCTTTGGTTTTGTTAGTTGGATGATAGCGTTCTGGCTCTGAGCAGGCCTCTTGGTTGTGCCTGGCCTCCTCTCTCCCCATCCCTCATGCTCTCCTGCCCAACTGCCAGGATATAGACTGTGACCGGCATATCCACTCTGCACAGAAAAGAACATTAGGAGCTAGTAAATTGCTCCCATAAACGTGGTACTGTGACTCTAACAAGCCGTGACAAAATTAACTGCTGGGGGCAGGCTTCCTGGAGCCTGATAATCTGGCTCCCTTTCATCCTCCTGGATGTGTTTTGGGTTTGCTTGATGTTCCCGTGGTTGTAGATGCGCTGCAACCTTCTGAGTAGGAAGTGAGTTGGTTAGAACGCTTTTCTTTAAAAGTGTCAGAAGTCCAATTTGAACTAGCATAAAGAAAGCAAAACATGAAAGAGGGATGCTCTTGCTTATGCCCTGAAATGACGGAGCAAGCGGAGGAGGGGCTGGCCTTTGCCTCATTCCATCCAAGAACAGGCACCTCAGGGCTCCCTCATCATCTCTCGTTTTTGCTTCTCCCCTTGTTCCCTCCAGCTGACCGACTCCATGCAAATCCAGGAATGCAAGATCTTAGATCCTTACAGTCCAGTGGCGAGAGGATAGAAAACTCTTTCCCTCCAGATCTTGTGACAAATCTGTGGGGGAAGATTTTCATGGACTCATACCAGTCATACGTCCAACTATGGGGTGGGATTGTGGGGTAGTAAAATGGGCAGCTACACCAGAAATACATGTTCCCTAAAAAAGCAAGGGAGGTGGTAGGCTGAGCACATAAAATAACGCATTTTCACGGAGGGGAGGAATAAAAGCCTCCACATGCTTTGCAGGAACAAAATGCACCCCTGCAGAGCTGTCTGGGGATATGACCCTTCATTCATGCCCAAATATATGAGTGCTACTTGATACCTTGACGTTGCTCCCCTTTGCCAAGCCCAGAAAATGGCACTTGTTGATTTTGTAACCTCAATAAAAATGAACCCCAGGATGTTTCCAGGTTCAGCTTAACTCCAACCAGTTGTCTCTTCCGCCACTCAGGAGCTGATACAGAAGTAGGGAGTAGGCCTCGGCTGCTTTGTGTTATGGCTAATGCGCAAGAGAGACCCTTTTCCAGAACCAAAGAGCCCTAGTTACACCGCCGAGAGGGAAGAAAAACTGCGGGGGACCAACTGGTTTTCGTTTGGGCCACAATTAAGAGAAGGTTCACTTGCTCTAATGCTATTAAAATCAGCTCCGCTCCAGAGCACTTGGGTTATGTATTTGCCATCTTGCAGAAAGACTCAACGTTAGAGATTCAAGCCAAATGCGTTTTAGCGCACTTATAAAAGGCATTGCCCCGCCGGCTGCAGGGCTGACTGGCAGCCAGTTCCCGGACTGACCAGGGTAGCACATGCCATTTAATACGCAGGGCAGAATGGTGACATGGTTTAGATTAGGGCAGTGCTTGCCATGTACCAAGTACCTTTCACTCTACCCAGGCACTATTTTTTTTTTTTTTTTTAGCCAACCTTTTCTCATTATTAAACAGTAAAAATGACACATTTTAAAAGGTATAATTGCTTATATTAGTTTGCCATTGAAAAAAGCTGCCAGTAGCATATTGGCCCTGCACATTCAAAGATTAAAAATAAAAATAAAAAATCAATGCTCTGGGAGAAAATGTAACAAAATTCTAAAAAGACTATCTAAATGGAAAGGTTAGGAGTGACTAATTTGGTGACTTTTAGGTTTCTTTGAGGAAGAAGACTGTTTTCTTATTTTGTTTTTCTATTTTCTATCTAGTTTAAGCGCCATGCCTGACACACAGTAGCTACTTATCAGATACTCATTGAATGAATGAATAAACGAATGAATACGTAAACCGTTTTAGGAGGAGGGACTGCCCAAAGGTTAAAAAAAAAATCTAGGCAAAACCAAGTTTAAATATGTGCTTTCGCATATTTAAAGAGGCAGTTGATGGATCACTGGAGAGAAAAATCATTCTAATGTTCTCTTTCCCCTATTTTACCTGGAATAGGAAGTAGACGTTCCAAACCCTCAGAAAAATGAATTGTTCTTGCAACGCGTCTATCTTACCAGGAGTTGCTAGACATTGTATGAGCCCCACTTGCCAGTTTTCCAGCTGAAGTCTTAACCAAAGTGTTTCAAGGTAAATTGGGTTAGTTTTCAGTCAAATGTATGACCCAAGTCGCTCAGAGTAACTCAGAACCCTCACCTCAGTTTGGTATTTATAAAGTTAGGACCAGTCACATGATTTGTGAGGCCCAGTACAAAATGAAAATGTGGGGACCCTGCTCAAAATTAAAAACAGGGACAGCACCCTGGGCAGGCCGTTCCAAGCCGGGGACCTGTGTGGACATGCATCTATGTGACTGCATAGATGGCATGTCCACAGAGCCAGCCCTGTATAGACTGCTTATCTTTTGGAAACTCTCGAAGCATTGGTGAGTTCATACAGCAAGATCCTATTGAAATTGAGGGGTTATTTAATTATTTCAAACATGGTGATGAGAAGTAGGAAAATGTGAAGTATTGGCATAGATGAGACTAGAACCTAGGGCCATTGGCTCCCAGCCTGAGGTATTCTTCCACTAGAGAGATTATGACTAAAAATCCCATGTACATAACTCACTCCCATTCACTATTAAAATAAGCCATGTCTTTACATTGAGTTTTTAGCATTTTGCTATGGAGTAAACCGAGAGTTATAATATCTAAAGGCTACTTAAAATGTAGTCAATAAGTAACAACTTTTATTTGTGGTAAACACTTTTAGGAAAATGTATTCTATTAACCTGAAAATTCATCACAAGAATAAATTTCAATAACTCAACTATTACACTGAATTCTGCCCTGATTCAATTTGAATAGATATCATTAAAATCATGATTCACAAAATGATTTATATGCAATTCATTTTGAATTGATCATAATGCTATCTTTAGAAGTGTTGTAGTTTTACACTTAAGCCTATGATTTTTTAAAATTGAATTTTTGTATATGGAGCAAGGTGTAGAACCAAGTTTTTTCTTTTTTCGTTTGGATACCTAGTTATACTAGCACCATTTGTTCAAAAGACTGTTGTGTATCCACTTAAATGCCTTGACACCTTGTAAAAAATAATTGGCCATATATGTGTGATCATATCTCCGCGATCTATTATATTCTATTGATCTATGTGTTTATCTTTTACCAATATCACAGAGCTTGGCTACTGTACCTTTATAGTAAATCTTGAAATTAGTTTCTATGAGGCTTCCAACTTTGTTTTACTTTTTCAACATTATTTTTGCTGTACTAGATCCTTTGCTTTTTCATATATGTTTTTTTTTTAAATTAGCTTTTTGACTAATAAAACATTCTATTGGATTTTGATTAGGATTGCCAAAATTTTAATTAGTCAAGAAATTGCCCTCATCCCCTAAAGAGACATTTTTGCAATTATTCCCTTCTGTCTTCCTCTATTTCCCATCACCCGAAATGACATTCAGGGAATAAACGTTGCATGAAGGTGGCCCTGAAATTTTGATTTGGACCTGAGGACTCAGGCAGCCTTTAAACATGAGGGAGTTAGTGCTGGACAGTAACTCTGGAGCAGCCAGAGGTGATGCTAGGCTGGAGGGAGGCCAACTGTGTATTGTTTCTTTCAGCCTTGAATAATTTGGAGTTAACTTGTTTGGCTTGTGCTACACTCCTCAGAGAAAAAGCAAAACAAAAATGTGAGAAAAAGTTCTAGGTTTCTTTGATTACTTAAAAAAATCGCCCCCCCCTCCCCCATTTACTACTATGTTGGAAATCTCACTCATCCATCATTTAGTCTAGCTGTGTCTCATTCTGTCCCCTTGATCTTTTCCTTCCCTCACTCCAAATTCTTACTAAAATTTCTGAAGTTCATGCAAAACAATGTCCTGTAAAAATAATCAATACGAATTAAATATATTTTGGTAGGTGTTTAGAGATAAAAAAATAAAGTATTAATCAAAATTATTGGAATGTGCTTATTATGAGTAATAATAATGGGATGAAGTGTTCCAACAACCTAGAGATGTTTCCCCTGGTGTGCCTCCAGTGTTAACCGACAACCTCATCTCCAAATAGCAGTGTCTTTGTAGTGTATCTTTTACAACTTAGTGGAATCACTGAGTTTCAGACTCTCTTCTTTATGCCTGGCAGCCATGGACCAGTTAATCTGAAAACATGAACATTTGGGAAGAATATTCTTCAGTGACTCAACAGGGCAACAGATGGCAAAATGTTTAATGTTTATTTCAAATCCATTTCCACATTGGATTCACATCCAAGGGTGTTTAAAAACATTTTTATTTGGATAGAGACTGTTGTTCACTGTCAGGCAACAATCTGTGAAAATATCATCATTTGAATTACAACTTCTTTGACAGGTGTTGGGCAAACATTGCAATTTCTGGGATCATGAATATGGCTTACTGTCCTTCCTACTTCACATTATATTTTACTTATCAAGGATATATTTGCAAATGCTTTTTAAAATATTCATTCATTCATGTATTCATTCATTCATTTATTCACACAACTTGTGTTAATCACTTACCATATCTGCTGATGAAAAGACACAACAAAATGGGCTACAATCAAGGACTCTAGAGTCTATTGAATTTAGTTTCTTGTCAATAAAGTTTAATCCTATCAAAATACTAAATTAAATGTAATCCTATTAAAGATTATTGTGCTAGATAATCCTGCTTTGTTTTTACTGGGCATAACTTTCATTCTGCAGGGCCTTCAAGATTGGTTTGGTGACTAGCTACCAGTGGTAGATTTACCTAAAAGGGAGTAAAACATGTTTTAGACCCTTTCTTATTTGCACAAAAATTTTTTTCAAATCTCAGGGAAAGGCCTGGTAAAATTGTTTATATGGTCATAATTTTTGTAAACTTTGCAAAGATAAGATATTTTAACTATAATTAGTTAAGACTATAGCCTCTTTGCATTATGAATTTCCCTCTGTCATTCCTCTCCTCACACTAGATGGTAATGGAGGGACTATCAATAATTAGGGTTTCAGAGAAATGGAAGGTGAGTTAGTATTCACATAGTTTGGGTTTTGAAAGATGTGTTTACGGTTGTAGTCTACTCTATGAACAGTTTTCTAGCTGTCCCATGTAGCAATAATGTATAACTGCACCTACTGCTCACTGAAATGATTCCTCCAGGGTTTTTAACACGAAGTTGCTGGTAGAGAAGTACACAGCAGTGCCTGGAATGGAAACCATGTGCTGTGGGTGGAGAACAAAGTTTAAAATGTGGGGATCTAGAAGACAGTAGGTGGAAAATTAAACTGTAGACGTGCAAAATTGTAAGCAATAGCTTTAATTCTCATTGATGCTTAAACAAAACGGTAGTACTCTCTTGACAAAATTATTTTCCTTAATGCAGTGCATGCAATTGTAAATGCACCATTAGAGCCTTTTATTTTTATTTTTGGAACTGCAAGAAATAGAATTATAGGGCACAAACTACAGCTATCTATAAATAGATAATATACCTATGTGGCACTGTGTGTTTTATGCATTTTAATATATTTAATAGTGTCTTAGTACAATGCTACCATTAATAGTTATGGAGCTATAACAAACTATTTTGAAGTATCAAGTGTGAAAACTAAATCTGGAGCATTTATTGTAGAGAAAAATTAAGAAATTTTTTTCTGTATAGAAAATATTATAATATTCTTGTCATATGAAGAGACAATCAGAGTAATAGCTAAAAGATGTAGGACAGGAAGTATTATACAAATGTGTCAGTCATCTATATATATAAAAAGCCTAATATGCAAATTTTCTCCATGGGAATTCAACTGGGAGACTGATCGCTTGCTATGATGTGCACTGACCACCAGGGGTCAGCGGGGAATAAAGGAAGGCCCTGGCCAGCAGCCGGCAGCCGAGGAAGGGAGGCCCTGATTGGCCCTGATCACTGGCCAGGCCTAGGGACCCTTCCTGTTCACGAATTTCATGCACCAGGCTTCTAGTTTAACTAATAAAATGTTGACTTCCTGGATTTTGTGAGTATTGTTAGCTTTTAAAATTTGTGGTTCGGGATTCCAAGAAGGCAGTGGATTAGGTGGAAACTTACACTGACCTTCTACCAGGACCAAACTGGAATTACAGCAAAAATATGGAAAATTCATCCTGAATAACCAAGTGAAGACTAGCTGGAGAAAACGCTTATAACCAAGGACATAAAGGGGAGGCCACATTGAGACTGGTAGGAAGTGTGGAGGCTCAAGAGGGCTGGCTAGGCCCCCAGGCATCAGCTGAAGTTCCAGAGGGATATCTCAGCTATGTGTATGGGGGGTTCCCCCTCAGAAGCCTGTGGTCTAAACCCCCAAAGGGACTCCCCAGCATAGAGCAACAGAACCAGGAAAGGTGCCCACATAACATCTGCCTGTGAAAAGCAGCAGGGTTTATGCCCTCCAGGGAGAAATAGTGAGAAATGTAGGCACCCTCTTAAAGGGCCAACACACAAAATTTTGTGTGCAACCACTCACCTTGGGCTCTGGCAGAGGACTAGAGATTTGACGAGGGTCCTGGGTTGGGGGCTCTGGGAAGAGAGCTGAGAGGACAGCTGCTTGAATCTCTGTGCTGAGTCATCCCCCCAAACTGCAGAAGCCATCTTTCTCAGGCAGAGCTTTCCCATCCATGCAGTATTAGCCCAGGGGTAAGCATTAGCCCCACCCACTGGAATCCCTCCCCGCCAACCCTGTGGAGCTTATGTCCTGCTGAGGGCTACAACAGGGGACTCACTAAGTAACTGGGACTAACAGATGGCCTTCAAGCCCAGGCGGATCTCTGGGTGCCTTGAGTCTTTGCCTGACCAGCTCCTGGGTCCAGGGCTAGTAAAAGCAGACCTTGTGCACAGCTCCGTCCTTTCCATTCATTTACTACCACTGGACTTCCTTCTGCATCTTTTGTAAAATGGAAAGCATAATACTTATCCTTCAGGTTGTCAGAATGAAAAGCAACTACACCCAACCTATCGCCCACAGCAGGGTCTCATAGCTATTATCACTGTTGTTGATTCAATCAACTATTTTGAAGGAGAGGAAGAAGTTGCAGCAAAATGCAGAACCTAAGATCCTTGTAAAAAGCCCAAGAGACAAATGTGAAGTGAAATCGAGGGCAGGCTTTGTCTACTTATGAAGGAACATGTCAAGGAAGCTAAAGCATGACAAGATACACAGATTAGAGGAGGCTGAAAAATGATTTGAGATATATAAGGTAAACAGGAGGACTGAGAAAATGGGTTAGGCATTGTCTAACCCAGTGGTTCCCAACCTTTTTTTTTTTTTTTGCCAGGCCTCACCTAAGCATCTCTAAAATCTGATGCTCCCTCCCCCCATAGCATATAATTCTTATTATTCAAAAAATGAACTCCTATTCATGTGAAGGACGCCTAAAAGGCTACTAACTTAGTCTAAACAAGCTTCCAAAGAAAATAGTATCCATGAAAGAGAAAAAGAAAAGAACGAAAGGACAGTTGAAGTATTGAGGAAGAAATCACTAAGAAATGGTTAAAAAAATAATAATATGAAGTGATATGAAAAAATAGCAAATAAAGTTTCAAAACATATAATAGAAAAATAAAATGCATAAATATGTCACAATAGATTTTTATATGCTATATATGAGGCCCCTAGAACCATAAGAAATACAAAAAATTCACTGAATAACTCATTCTCAAATTGCCCCCCTATGGAGCATGTGCCCCAAGTTGGGAACCACATGATAAGAAGAGAAGAAAAACGTGCGCCTCTTTGATGGCAGTGAGAAAGGAGGCACAGAAGCAGAATGGATAAAGCCTCCCAGGGATTTTCTGTTAAAAAGTTTGAAATTGGTAGTGCCAACAGGTGTTTGGACATTTGGCCAAAAGGGTGATTGTCCATGTACCTACATCTACCAGGCTGGTGAATGGCCAGCTCCAGGGCCCTTGGACACATACTGGTATATTTATGGACCTAGGTCAAGGAAAACCGAGAGGCTCCATTCAGACAATGAGCACTAGGGTTGCCATGGAATTTTGCAATGAAATCCTGGGGTCAGCAAATAAAAATTTCAGTGTGTATCTGATTGATCGTCATTTTTGCTGAAGTTGTGAAAAAGAAAAAGAAGCCCATCACACAAAAAGAAACACCACTTCACCTTTAGGGATACAAACTGTACCCCAGATGGCTTCTGCTTTAAGGCAAGTTAAATTTGAAATGTTGACTTCTCAGCCTATAAATTAGAACCCACATATTTACATGTTGCATTGACAAAGAGATGGAAAGTAAAATCCCTTTAAAATTCATCTTGGTTACAATATTTAAAATGTCACTTTAGTTCTGAAATTTTAAGCCACGGATGGTTCTCTGGCTCGCATCTGTTGCCTAAACTGGCAAGCAAAGATATATATTAAGAAAAAAGTAGGGGGGTAAGAAGTGGCACAAACATGGTTAAAAACAAAGAGCCGAGGAAAACCACAGGCTAAAGCTGAGCATTACTGAATAATGTGACAAAGACTTCACTTTGGTCAGGCTCCTCTGAGACCTCTTCTCCATTATACCTTGACCTTGAGCCCTATCTTTATTCCCACCCCAATCTTTGCTGGGCCTTCTAAGCCCAGTTTTAGCAAGAATCCTACAAAGTCCGTTCAGAGGGACTCCCCCACCCTGGCTATTAGAGTACACTAGCCTACCTGCAGAAGAATCCTGTTAGGTCAGTTAGGCAAGGATTCCCCTACCCTTGGTGTCTTCCCTTAACAATTTTTCATTCACTAATGCTCCCAACCCTTTCCTTGGCTATATATCCTCATGTTTAATCCTCTGTGTTTGCATTGGGTACACTCTTATCTGAACCATTTTAGTCACACTCATAATTGCCACTTGTATACAACTGTTGGTTGAAATTGGGCTCTCCCATGGGATCTCAAAGGAAGAATCCCACCCATGGGACCTTGTGGTGTGGCAAGATGATTGATTCCGGAGGGAATAGAAGAGTGCCTGTCCTTGGTTCCCAATGTCTCATCTCTGTCCTCCCGCCATGGAAAAAGTCCAACCGTGTCCTCATCGAGGCCAGAACAAAAGCCAGTGTCCAGAGTTTCTGTTTCATATTAAAGCTTAGTTCTTTGGGGCCCATGCTGTCTGCTGGGGCAGGCCCCCGTAGCTGCTAGACCCACATGGTCATGTGTTCCCAAGTGGGAGAGAACTCCAATGAATGAGGCGAGTATGGATCACAGTGGTGTGTGTGTGTGTGTGTGTGTGTGTGTGTGTGTGTGTGTGTGTGTGTATGTGTGGGAGGGGTGTGGCGGGGAGAGAGAGAGAGAGAGATCCTACAGATGAGGTAACAGAGGCTCAAGCAGTTGCCCATCTTGGTGAGGGTCACCAGCAAGTGACATAGCAGGATTAGAATCGAGGCTTTCAGCATTCTCACCCGGTGCTTTTAGTTACAATGGGAATTTAAAACTTAAAAGAGAAAAAATAGAGTACATCAGGGATGTTCTAGCAGAAAGTGAAGTGTTATCAAGATGAAGATGGTGACTCTTAAGCACGACAATAAAAGAATGAGGTGGTGAATCAATGACTTGTCTTAGGCATTAGAATGAATAATTATTTCATGACTATCCTTGAACAATTCACTGCTTTCACATAAAGAACTCAGAGTTTCAGTAGCTTTAAAATATAACAAGGTACGCAGACACATCAAGAGCAAATCTTGGCTGTAAAGCTGATTATAGGCTCAACCTAGAGTATTGCCCTCATCCAACAAACTTTTTGAAGTACCCACGATTCTCAGACACGGGGTAAAACACCAGAGGCAAAATGATGGACAAGACGCAGCCCCTGCCGTCTGAAGCTCGTGGCTAGTTTGTACAGGAGTGACGTGATCGAACATCTAGTTCTAGAACGGCGAGGGGGGGCGTGCACTCCTAGGAGAAGAGTGCTGATTGAAAGCAGTCCTTGGTCTGCTGGGCTGTGTACCCATCTGTGCCAGAGGCTGGGCCAGCCGTTCCCTGAGGTTCTTCTAAATTCTTCCCTTTCATTGAATTGCAAATCCTCTTACTATTGCGATGGAAATGATGGTGGGTGTATCTCACAGATTCAAATATTTTTGATAGGAGTACAGGACTGGAGAGGAGGAAAAGATGAGCTATCAAGGGCACAGATTTTTTTACTCCAAGCCAAAGACCTTTGCTAATGAGCAGTATGTTCACAACCACCACCAAAATAAATTAATAAATAAATGGAAAGAGAGAAAGGCCTGTGAGAAGGCAGCCAGCTAGGATACTGGGATAAGTGAATGAGGTTCTTCTTCAACAGATGTGCCTGGGGTGAGCTCAGTAGATAAATCTTAACACCTTCCATTGGAACATTTCTCAAGCCAAAAACGCTGCTCCCTGGACAATCCAGCAGCTGCAGTCTCCTGTGTTGATGTAGGAGGAGGCCAATGGGTCTCTCCCTGGGTAAAGAGATTTGTTGCCCTTTGCTCCTGGGCCATCTCCCCTCCAGTTGGGAAGTGATGCCTAACTTTAGGAGGTGGCATCAAGACAAACACTGATGTGATGAGAAAAACCACCCTCTTTCCGCAGTGTTTTCAGATACACCCTCCTTGGCCTGGGTCTTGAGGGAAAAAATTGTCCAAGCATCACTGTGACCTGCTTGTCCTCTGGGAGAGTGTTTCAACCCCATTCCTGAAACACCCCTCCTCTGCCTTTGCAGGGAAATTCCCATGTGGCTTACCTTCCTGTCTGAGACGGGGTTTCCGAGGGGCCCTGGGATGGAACTCCAAGGTCAGCGGCAGAGTTTTCACAGCAGAGCAGCCGTCTCCCCTGGGAGCAGAGTTGGCTGTGCACTGTACGCTTCCCCACCCTCTGGCCTGGTCTTTGAGGATGTCATGGTGAAAGTAAAGAAAACTTTGTTTAGTCTGCACCACAGCTTTGAATAGGCCATAAAAACTCCCTGGGCTGTAACCTACCAGACTTGGAACAGCAGACCTCCGCTCATCGCTTATGTACCTTCTTTGTCACTTTGTGCTTTGCGTGTTGTCTCTCTACGCTGGTGGCCTGTGAATACACCCCCAACCCTCCCTCGCCTCCCCCCGCACCCCAGCCATCTGGAAGTTGCTGTGCTAATGCTATGTTCTCCAAAGTCCCATGCACAAGTTGATGAAATCACGGGATATATGCTGTTGCTTTTACCTTTAGGGGACGGGATTAAATACAGACATTTGGAAATCAAGAAACAAGCTGAAACATTTCTACAACAAATGACCTCTCCCGAATCCTCCGCCGCTTAAATGCTAGTGGCTTACACATCTTCATTATAATTTGAAGGCCTTGATTAGAAACATCTTGATTTCTAATAGCTTCTGGAAAAAAACAAAACACCTTAATACCTGAGCATGAAAACAATGTGCTGAAATATAAAGAGGCAAGAGATTTTGCTATGTGCAAGTCCTCCTTTAACTTAGTTAATCTATACTATCCTTTACCTGTTTGCACACAATATGCCACAATTGCCTAATCCTCACAGTGTAGCAAATGAAAAACAAACAAAAAACCCCAACGTATTTACCAGGGGGAAAAGAAGGAGGAGGAGGAGGAGGAGGAGGAGGAAGAAGAGGATAATAATAGATAAAGATGGAGAAGATGGAGAAGGAAAAGGTGAAGAAGGAGAAGGGGAAAAAAAAGAGTTTGCTGCTGAGCTGAGAATTCGACTAGAAAGCCAAGGCGCAGCTTGGAGCAGAGTTTTATGGCTGAGTTATAAACTCTGAAAATAGGGCTCTATAATGGAAATGTTGACAGACTCTCTACTGTAACTGGGCTAGCGGATGCCCGCTGTAATGTACTGTGTAATTTATAGGAGTCACCTGTTAAGCCATCTGGGAAAGAAAATTTCCCTTCTTTTAAAATGTTAATAACTTGATTAACCTTTTGAACTTCATCATTATTCCAAATGGAGTTCATGGGTGCCAGTTGCTGCCGTGAGCCCAATTTGTATTTGCAGATAAAATTTGGGATATGAGAGCGATCCATACCGAGAGGCTTTCTTATTCTTACCTGGTAGGAAAATGAGGAGAGGGGGAAGCTGTACCTTGATGGCTTGGTTTCTGCAAGCTGAAGCTGCCCGCAGTTAGAGCAAGAGTCAGGTCCCTTTGTGCCTGAATCCGTGTGTGCGATTTTCTTCTCTTCTCACCTCCCTCCCTCTGGTTTTTCAGGCAAGAACTAAGGAACCGAGATCTTTCCTGTCCTCAGGGAAGGGAGAAGTTATTCCGTTGGGAACCTGGACTCTATAACTGTTTAATGCATTGCTAAATGGCTTGTATGTATGGTTTTATGACTTCTGCACTTATACAGTTAGAGGGCCCCATACATGAACTGCCCTATTTTCCTGTATCCTCCCTTCTTCCATTTTTAGTATAGCTATCATTCCTTATAAAAACAGTCTTATAGGATTTCTTCATTCTCAACATCATTCCGTAAATGACCAACTTCCCAGGCTGAACTCTACCGGCCTGACTCTAATTCTCAGGATCTCTCCGGGAGGAGGAGGGCAGGAGGGGGGGTGCCCTTGGACCCTTGGACCCTTACAGAACAACCCTCCCTGAGCAAACCTGAGAGCCCAAAACTCCATCAATTAGCACTGCAGCTGTAAGAAGAGCTAGGTCTATTCTTTATTATTGTGGGATATAGTACTTAAAAATTTTTAAAAAAATGTTTTTATTGATTTTTAGAGCGAGAGGAAGGAAAAGGGATAGAAACATCAATGAGAGAGAAACATCAATTGGTTGCCTCCTGCTCACCCCCTACTGGGGATCAAGCCTGAGACCCAGGCATGTGTCCTGATCTGGAATTGAACCAGTGAACTCTTGGCTCATGGGTCGACGCTCAACCACTGACCCACACGGGCCAGGCAGGGATATAGTACTTTTGAAGATGAAGTTGCTCAGAATATGCTGGTTTGAGAATACCATTTCAAGACACCGACCAAGGCCCTCGTATCTATTTTTTCTTGTTTAATGCCTCCAGACTGACTATTTTACTGTTAATCTAGGTTACAAATGTTTTGTGTGAGGCATGCATCATTGTCTCTAGCATGTGGTATTCCAATATGATCCTCATTGGTTAAATCAGGAGACCCTTCTCTGTCTTTCTCCCTAGGACCCTAAAGCAGTCATGCCCAAAGTAAGTCATCATCTTAAGAAATGATTATCTAAGAAATGTCACCCTGGGAGAGCCTAGACCAGTGGTCGGCAAACTGTGGCTCATGAGCCACATGAAGCTCTTTGGCCCCTTGAGTGTGGCTTTTCCACAAAATACCACGTGCGGGCGCGCACTTACAGTGCAATTGAAACTTCGTGGCCCATGCGCAGAAGTCGGTTTTTGGCTCTCAAAAGAAATTTCAATCGTTGTACTGTTGATATTTGGCTCTCTTGACTAATGAGTTTGCCGACCACTGGCCTAGACCATTAAGAGACAGCCCCACAATTTCCTTGAACCCTTTGATTGGAGAGACAATGTTTACCTAAAGAACAAGCTGCCCAAGAAGGTAGCTGTCTGATGAAAGCATAAACGTAGCATTCTCTCGCACCTTCTGATAAGTTTATCTCTATTTTGTTCTTAATTAAGGCAACCAGTCATCCTGGTGTTCCCGGGACGCTCCTGGTTTTAGCATGTAAAGTCCTGTGTACTAGGACACCGCTCAGTTCCAGGCAAACTAGAACAGTTGGCCATTTTATTCACACTGAGCAATTTATTTTTTATTTTTTTATTACCAGATTGTAATAGCAAAGAGAAGACTGAACCATATAAGGGTTAATATAATAAACCATTTCCTAGTTGCTGGAGTAGTCACCAATGCTTGGCCTTCCTTGAGGACAGTAAACTGTCACTGGGAATGTTCACGCAGAGGTCGAACCTCCTGCAAGTAGGTTCTGGGGGAAGGTTCCTATATTGGCAGAAAAACTGGACTTCATGACCTCAAAAGGTATTTCCAACTCCAAATTTAAAAAATTCTAGATGGCTTTTAAAAGGCAGAAACAGGACAGCTACAAGTGACATCAGGGATCTTAAATTCTGGCGTCTTTCCCTGCTCTATGTGGGGTCTGCATTGTTATGTTAATGTGGCTTTGTATCTTCCCCAGCGCTCTTCTGTAAGGTGTGCAGAGTGCACTCTCATTTTGTAACACGGTCTATACCACTTGGATTCGAATGGCCTCCTCTGTGATTTTCAGACACTCACTCCTTCGCTGGATGGAGCCTGGGCTCTTCATCGGAATATGATGCTCATTAATGCCTTCATCATTTCTCCACGGGAGCGATGGTTCCCGCTTGCAGTTTGATGTCACCCCCCCTTCACACACTCCGACACTCATATACATTTCACAGATGTGTCCAGAGAGGCCCTAAGATGTTGAGAGGAAACGTTTGCCAAGGCTACAGGGAGCTTGTGTGGCACAGCCAAAAATGAAAAAGTCAAAAGTCTGGCTCAGACTCCTTTTTCTAATGACTAGACACCACTCCCTCATTGGAACATACTTGATTTGAATGCCTTAAAGGGGCACGGAGAGCTGGCTGTTTTACAAAACCGGCGAAGTGTTGTTCTTCCTGCCGCAGCAGCACAGCCTTCCTTGCCACCATCTCGAGACAGCTTTTGACCTTCCATACGAAGTCCCTCTCCTCTTCTTTCTTTTCTCTCCACACCTCTTCCCTACGTCCCTCCTGAATTCTCCAGAGGAAAGTTTATTCTGAAATTTCTGAAGCACATCTGCATGTTTACAAGTACATAGAATGGTCAAGAGTCTAGATTAGGAGGTGGTTCTTAGCAGCTCACGTCTCCTTGATGTCTCCATTGAGATCACAGAGAAGAGGATCTGGAAACAAAATACTTTTATTTCTATGTCTCTTGCTTTCCTGAACTCCAAACTTCCAGAACTTAATATTTTCCCCTTTCCCTCTTTGTCATTCTTCATCTTTCCACCCAAGATAGCTGGGTTCTCTTTGATGCTATTGTAAGCTCTTTCATTTGTTCAGTAAGCATTTATTAAGCACCTACTACATTCTATGTATCATGCTGGTTTCAGAAAGTAATGAGCATGTCCCGATTGTATCCTCGAAGAGCTCACTTTGGGGAAAGAGAAATGAAAAACCTCTCTGAACAACTAACAATAATAGAATTTGCTAAGTGTTCAAAGGTCTCAGCGGAAAGGCATTTAGACTTTTCCAGACAGGCAGAGAGGCAGCTGCTGTTTGTCCATGAACATGATGTGCTTGTCACTTAACACATTTGCCCTGATGATATGAACTCAACTGTGTAGCAGATAAGCACATCCAACTTCATATCTGCACTTTACTAAACCAGGTCACGGAAACACTTGTACTGAACTGCATCAGTATTGGCTGGTTTCTGACCTTGGCTGTGGTGTGATAGTTTTCTCTATCAGGATCCATGTGAAAGAGTTCTTTTTCCAGGCACAGGATTAGAAATAGTTACATATTTTTGGAGAACTCATTTCTTTTTACCTTATGGAGGTTGTGAGCCTTTTAACTGATTCTGTGTTCCTTTTTGACTTGTAACTTAATAGTCATGTAGTTTGATCACTCTTACCCAGTACTTACATCCACTCCACTGGCTGTTTAATTCAGTGTTTTTCAACTTCCTAGATTGTAGACCACACTGAACAATTAGTACACATTGTGACCTAGTGCACACATCTTTATGTGCGTACACACACGCACGCACAACATGTAAAGTTTCGCAAAACAACACTAATTCCTATCACAGTGCCCTATATTTTTATTCTCTTTAGTTCCATTTTATTCAATTTTAAAACAATGTTGATCACAAGTCACTAAGTTGATTTTGTAACTCTTGGGTAAATTGTGACTCATAGTTTAAGAAACACTGATCCAATCTTTCCTTGAACATCTCCAACTACAGACAACTTACTACTTCCCAAGGAAGCCTATTGTATTGTTGGGAAATTTGGAGCTCCTCCTTCAGCTGAGCTTAAACCTGCCTCCTCGGTAGATTCCCCCCCTCCCCACTCCAGTATCTTGTTAGTTTTACCTTTCAGTTTCATGTCAAACATCCCAACCCTTTTTATTCCTGACCATCCTTCCATTATTTGAAGAAAATGTGTTTCCTCCATTTACATCGGATGATGGCTCCAGCAAGAGGCTAGATGGGCAGACGTCAATAGCCGAAGAAAAGCAATAGGCCAGGCGGGCAATTAGAAATGTTCCCTGAAGCATTTGAGTAATTTGAAGGAAAGGGTTGCTTTTTAAAAAATGTGCTCAATGTGACTGAACAATTGCCCCAATTCCCTACTTTACTCCAGCTGTGGAAAACCCGGCCCAACTTCTGCTACATATTGATTTTGCTCAAAGGTGGCAAGTGACAACACAGCCATTACATAAATGACATGAGAAAACAGCCTTCTCCCCCTAAGGTATTTAGCACACTCCGCAGATGGCGACGACCTAATTCGGTCCAAAGAAGAAACAAGTGAAATCATTCACTCAATTACTTTCATTGGGTAGAGGCAGTGCGGCTCTCTTGGCTCTCCCAGAAGAAAAAAAACCCTTCCTGAAACTGCCATGCACGGGCAATTTCATTACAACAGAGTTCCAGTCACCTCTTGTTTTCTTAAACGTGTATTATTGAAAGATTAGTCTTCTGTTTATGGTTACATTGCCAAGTATCCAAAGCAGAACTTGCTCCCTCATTCAGAGTTAATCGAACTGAAATGGACATGGCATGACCAAGGCCCATGGCCCTATGAGATCAGAAGAATTACTCAATCTGCACCACTTAGGATAGAAGTTTTTGAAATAAGTTAGGATAAACTGACAAAGATGGCTTACCTCAGAATGCAGAGTTCAAAATGAAGTTGAGAAAGACTTTATAATTACATGTTGTTGTAATGGGAAAGATTAGAATGTTGCATGGCCGGATAGTAGGACTAACTTAAGTGGTGGCTAAATCCAATGTCCTGAGGTAATCTGCTCACTTTGTTCTTCATCCCTGCGTACAATAGGAACGAGCAAATCTGTGTCCTTGAAGGGAAGTCTTGGAGAGAATGATTTCTAAATTGATGGAAATTTTTCTAAAATATGTTGGTATTGAGAGAACCATTCTTGTCTCATACAGTTCGTTAGCTGGTTTACATAGAACTTTAACTGAAGCTTGAGACTGGAACATGGATATTTAAACTGATGAGAATAGAGTAAGATACGAAATTGCCTGTATTTTCCATTTTCATAGGATTTCACCTTTGAGATTGTTCTTTGGTATTTTCAGATGGCTTTATTTTAAGGTAGTTCATTCCTAAAACATATTGAAAGATAGAGCTATTACCCAATAAACAGTCATTTCTATCCTTAGTAGTTCTATGTTTCTCTTTCCCCATTTTCTCATAATTTAATCTTTTTTAGTTTAGTCTATCCATGGTTAAGATTTCTTATATTTAAGTTTTTATACATTTAAATTTAGGCATTCCAACTTGGTAAGAATGTCCACTCTTACCAATTTTATTCAACAGAGTGCTAGGAGTTCTGACGAGTGCAATATGACAAGAAAATTAAATAAGCCCGGCCCGTGTGGCTCAGTTGGTTGAGCATCATCCCATGTACCAGAAGGTTGCAGGTTTGATTCCAGTAAGGGCACATGGCTCAGTCCCCAGTAAGGGGCATGCCAGGAGGCAGCCGGTCAATGATTCTCATCAATGATTTTCTCTCATCAATGTTTCTTTTTAAATTTTTAAAAAATTCTTCATTGTTGAAAGCATTACATATATCCCCCTTTTTCCCCATTGACCCCTTCTAGCCTGCCACCGTCGCCTACCTAAGGCCTTCACCACACTATTGTCTGTGACCATGGGTTATGCATATATATGCATACCAGTTCTTTGGTTGATGTCTTCCCACCGACCCACCCAGTCCTCTTGTGATTTTTTATTTTTTTTATATATATTTTATTGATTTTTTACAGAGAGGAAGGGAGAGGGATAGAGAATTAGAAACATCAATGAGAGAGAAACACCTATCAGCTGCCTCCTGCACACCCCCTAGTGGGGATGTGCCCGCAACCAAGGTACATGCCCTTGACTGGAATCGAACCTGGGACCCTTCAGTCCACAGGCCGACGCTCTATCCACTGAGCCAAACCGGTTAGGACTCTCTTGTCATTTTCAACTTTATAGGAATATTGGACTCACCTTGTGCTACTGCAAGTCACTTGGAGGCCAATCAGTCCTGATCCTTCTAGGTCTTCCCACAGAAATGGGTTCTTTGTGCTGCCCATGGCAGACCCCATAAATATGCCTTGAAAAAGAAAAGAAATTAGAATGCCCAGGCTAACTTAATGGAGGCTCTTAAGGGAGCCAAATAAAAATGTTAGGAAGCTAGGAAGGAAACCCGAGAGTGGATCAGAAGTAATAGCAGACAATGTTAAAATGCTGCAAGGCTGATTTTACGTGGCATTGGTAGAGATTAGGCTGCTCACCACAGCCAGTTTCACTGTAAATCATGCAACAGGCCTTGTAGAAATGCCAAAATAGTAGAAGTCTGCTTAAAACGCAGAGCTCCAAGACACGCTCAACTTGAAACATGTTTACTTTCTTCATTAGGAGCTAAAGGGAAGCAAGGAGAAGGCAGCGGGTAGCAATTACCTAATATCTTTGCAGAAAGAAAGATTTTTCAAAATGCGCTTTTCTCACTAATCCTTGAGGGGAAATGAGGTTTATTTATGGTGTCAGGAGAGAACAAGGCATTAATAGTAAAAGATTTTATATGACTCATGATTTTAGGAAAGTCATTTGTTTACAAATCCAACTTAATCAAACCCAAAGGTATGTAATATAGTCCAGATTTGAATGTCACCTGATTTTGCACCCAACTTTCAGACTAGAGGAAGTAATTATGATAGAGTGTAAATGTTAATATAAGAAGATATAGATTATAAGTATTTCCTTACCAAGATAAAATCTTAGGCTTAGACTATCCTATAGTCCAGGGAAAGAATGGAATAATTAAGTACATTTCCCCCCTCTCTAGCTTTAACTCAAATTGTATGGGGATTTATGGAGCTGTCTAAAGTTACTTAGTAATTTTGTTTGATAATTCAGGATAACAGTCTTTTGATCAAGACATAATTTTGTAAATAAGGCAAGTAGACCGAAGTCCATTTATATAAAAATAATTATGGTTAGTTTTATTCTCTTCCATTTGCTTACCAATCCTTAAAGAGGCTCTCTAGTTCTTAAAATGATATCTCAAGCCCTAGCTGATTTGGCTCAGTTGATAGAGCATCAGCCTGCAGACTGAAGGGTCCTGGGTCCAATTCCAGTCAAGGGCACATGCCCAGGTTGTGGACTCGATCCCCATGCAGGAGGCAGCTGATCAATGATTCATTCTTATCATTGATGTTTCTCTCTCTCCCTCTCCATTCCTCTCTGAAATCAATAAAAATATATTTAAAAATAATAATAAAATGATATCTCACATTTGGACAAAGCTTGGTACATTTCAAAATACACTAGTATTTGCACAGTTTATTTGATCCTCTTTGCAAAGGAAATGTGACATTAAATCTATCAAAATAATAAAAATCACAATATCTCTACAGGTGATTAAAGAGGGGATTATTAGATTTGTTTTATTAAAGAGCAAATTAATACTCAAAGGAAAGAAAAAAAATTACCCCTAAATATAATACATTAGATTTTGGAGCTGGAAAGCATCTCATGAAATTATACCTGGGAAAGCATCATCAGAGGGAGTCTAATGGAGCTGACCCTGCAGTCTTTTGGCCTCAGTGGTGGGGAATTCCTCTCCTATTTTGTAGAGAAGGCTTCTGGAGTCTGACCAGTTGGGAATGACCGGTCGCATGGCGGGGATGCGGTAGCAGCAGCATCCACACTGGACAGTCGGCAGAGGAGCTGCTCCAAGATGGTACTCTGTGTCATTTGAGGTCCAGTTTCCAGGATGTCTGGACTCCCCTGTGTATCACAACTCCCTACCTGAATCTATGGGGCGATGTGCCATGAAAGAAAGCACCTCGAACCTAAAGGCAAGCAGCGAGAACCGTGGTTGTCAGAAAAGGGGTGAAGTCTGATGGTGAGAGGCACGCTGTGTCTGAAAGCAGGCGGCGAGGCTTTGCATGAGCCCCCACGGCAGGTCAGCCGCTGGCTCATTCATTCAGTGAACAGCAGCCTGCACTAGTGAAGATGCCAGCTTCTCGCCCGAGGATTTTTGGAGTGTGATGAAGCTCCCACAACGCATGGAGGGCAGAGACCCATGGCAGAACCTCCTGGAGAAGATCTTAAGCTTGAAGGGGGCGGGAGGGGCAGGGGGCGACCATGCATTCTCCTGGACACTTGCCAAGCAAATGTGCCCGCCTTTGAGAACGGAGAACCCAGGACGACAGATTTCCTCAGTGAATTTCAATCCTATTTTACGAACAGAATCACCTGGTCAGAAAGCTGTGGGAATTGAGAATTGTACCAGGAGAATTGTAGCAAGAATGTTGGAAGGAGTGACTTGATGCTTTGGACTGGGTGACCCCTTTCATAAAGGGTCCTTTGAAATTCTAAGCTTTCGCTTTGGGAGTCAGCAGAAAGTTTTTAGAGGCATTGTAGTCAGCTGCACTGTAGCAGGCTCCCTATTATTCCTCTATCCTGATGACTGTTTTAATAACAATAAAGTGGCCGATGACCTCCAAGGGCAGGTCATGTGTGCTTTGTCCATAGCAGCATGAAGAAGGCTAACCAGGCCTTTGAGCCCCGTCATCTCCGCGGCCCCGGAAGGTGCTCGAAGGCCCCTCTGTGAAGGGCTCAGGCTACGTTTGCTCATGAGGGAGGCAACACACTGGCAGCTGGAGACGCTGGGCAGCCTGGGGAAGGGAGAGCTGTTCCCAAGCTGGGAAGGAGTGCGAGCCTGTGGGTTTTGAGCTGCGAACAGCAACCTGGCTCACCACAGGGCTGCCAGCACCCTGGAAGGGAAAGGTCTACCCAGGCAGCTTAGCCTCCAGATGCCAAAGCTCTCGGCTGGGGGCCAAACCACGTGTCCCAGCTCAGCATGAGGGTGCAGAGCCTCCTTTCTTTGTGGGGACCCCCTGGGCTTGGGCTTTAGGCATAGTCACAGTCAGTGAGATGGACGAATGACGAGAGAGAGCCATCCTCAAATGTGAGGGCAGGGGAAGTCCCTTGGCTCCTGCGAATGAGCCTGGGGCAGTGACAGGGAACAGCAGTAACAACATTTCTTGTCAGTCAGTAGCATCTTGCACGGCTTAACTTGGACTTAGCGAAAGCAATGTGACATTAAATCTATCAAAATGAAAATCCCAATGTCTGTACAGTTCTTTAAGGTTTACACTGCACCTTCACAACTCCTATCTCATTGTGTCCTCCTAACCCTGTAAAGGGGTAAATGTGGTTATATTTCTTTTATAAGGAACGTTTCCAAGGTTCCAGAGCCTGTGACTGGCAAGGCAGCTCTCACTGCTTCTACTCTCAGGAGGGGCTCCCCTACTTCAGGTCTAAGCTGTCCCATGCACCTCTCCCCCCATTATAATCGAGGCAATCATTTAACAAGCATTCCCAGAGGAGCTACAACATGCTGGCATTGTGTAAGGCACAGGGATCCAGAATCCAATAAGACATGGTCCCTGCCCTCAAGGAATCTGAGCCTTCAAAAGAAGAACTCTTGGAAGGGATGGGAGTTGGGCAGCAGGGGCGGGGGCGGGGGGGGGGGGGGGTGCGGTGCTGGGAGCCAGGAACCCAATGATGAATGAATGTGCTCCAAGCTTTTATTCCAGAAACGGTGAAGAGCCATTTTAGGAGTTGGACATTTTAATTTCTTTTTTAAATTTATACGTCATTGATTTATTAATTAGCAAACCAACTCCACAAGTATGTTTAAGTGTCAGGCCCTATGTGGTCCTGGGAGCATGGTGGTCACCAAGACAGATATGGGTGTCTGTCCTTGCAAAATTTGTTTTCTGGTTGGAAAGAGATAAACAAAACCTATGCCAGAAATAAATGGAAGAAATTCGCTATGACCTGTGAGGATGGCATGCCGTGAAGGAAATAAACAGGTCCTGAGATAAAGAGAAATGAGTGTTAACAGTCAGAAAAACAATCTCTTCTTTTAGCTCCCCCTCCCCCCCGCCAATCTCCATGGTACATATCCTTTCACATCTTTATGCTAAACAAATTTATGAAAATACGTGCCACTGCTTAATTTTTTTAAATATAAGTTTATGCTGCACATTACTTTGTGACCTGCTTTTTAAAAACCTCAGTAATAGATATGGGTACCTTTCCATGCGAATCCATTTAGATCTGCATAATACTCTTTTAAATTGCTGCATAATATCCTATATAATAAAAGGGTAATATGCAAATAGACCAAATGGGGGAACGACCAGTTGCTATGACGCACACTGACCACCAGGGGGTAGATGCTCAACACAGGAGCTGCTCCCTGGTGCTCAGTGTGCTCCCACAGGGGGGCTCTGCTCAGCCAGAAGCCGGGCTCACAGCTGGGGAGAGCAGCGGCGGTGGCAGGAGCCTCTCCCGCCTCCGCGGCAGTGCTAAGGATGTCCGACTGCCGGCTAAGCCCCGCTCCCCTAAGCCATCAGTTGGACATCATCCGAGGGCTCCTAGATTGTGAGAGGGTACAGGCCTGGCTGAGGGGTCCCCCCCCCCCCCCAGTGCACAAACTTTGTGCACCGGGCCTCTAGTTGTTCAATAATACGCATGTACTTTAAGTTCCTTGACTGAGTGCCATTCAGGTTGCTCCTAGTTTTTCTGCTGTTACACATAGTGCTGTAATAAATATCCTTATGCTGATATCCTTACACACTGGCGCTTTTCTTCTTGTTGGGAAGAGTCCTAGGTGGGGGGAGCTGGCCCTAAGCTTTCATTACCTTTTCTTTTTAAATTCTAGTGCATACTGGCAGACTACTCTCCATAAAGGTTGTGGCAATATATGAGAATGCAGAAGTCCACACACCCTCGTAGTCCTAGATGGTCTCAATTTTCTTAATCTTTGTCAACATTATAGGTGAAAAAATAAAATCTCATTGTT
Organism: Eptesicus fuscus; assembly: GCF_027574615.1. Classification (NCBI taxonomy): domain Eukaryota; kingdom Metazoa; phylum Chordata; class Mammalia; order Chiroptera; family Vespertilionidae; genus Eptesicus; species Eptesicus fuscus. The sequence continues at coordinate 9,616,034 of NC_072491.1, forward strand.
CTTTTGATTTGCATTTACTGATGCCTAGAGCTCATGAATCTTTTAAATGGTTTATTGATCATTTCACTTTCTAAAGGACAGATTGCCTGCTCCGTGCCTAAGTGGATGGTGTTTGCAGGGGAACGTGAGGTCGACTTTCAGATATTTGAGGTGGCTGAGTGGGAGGGTGTTGGTGGCATTTACTGGCCTCTCACATGGGGCATGTGTGAGAGTGGGGGTACCTAGTTTGGATCAGGTCAAAGTTTGGGTGTCTCAGGGACATCCACGTGGAGCGCTGGTTTAGCCCAAAGAAGAATGGCCTGGGCTGAGGGGCAGGTGGCAGGCCTTGGCAGCACACATACAGTGACTAAGTGCAGACATGGAGTGAGGGACTCTGCTCTGAGGGAATGAGGATTCTGAGAGGCATAGGAATCTGAGGATAAGCCCAGAGAACATTCACACTTGAAAAGCTCATGGAGAAAAAGAGTTGGTCATGGAGGCCCCAAGAAGCCAGCCTGCACACTCGGGGGACAGAGGGGCCCTCGGTGGGCTGCTCCTGGCCCTTGGCGGGGGTGTCCCCAGTTTGAGAAGAGGGCTGTCATGCAGTCAACATTTCCTCCCCCTGCAGACCATTCTCTGCCTTCTCCTCTCCCCCACAGTGCAACCAAGGCCAGAATCCAAGGCAGAAATTGTCACCTGTTCTCCCACTGAAGGAAGTCGGCTTGCCGTCTCACTGTGGCCACTGCTTTGCTTCTCCCTGGCTTCCGGCCAGGAGACCAGCACACCCCACGGCGCCCCACCCACTTCCTTCCCATTCTCCAGGGGGCCAGGTCTCTTTCTAACCTCCATTGCAGAATTCAATTTACCATCTCCGTGAAAGGCGGGAGGACCTTTCTCTAGCTCACTACAGCCTAGTGGATGCCAAGGAAGTGAAATGAATTCTCCTTCACAAAGTTCCAGTGAATGAGCTCACTCCACATTTGGTTTTTGATTTAAAAGACCACTCTGAGATCTGGCGTGTCCTCCAAATACCAGAAAGCTGGCTCCTGCCCATCTGGAAACGTCTGTTGTGTAAACTAGATTGATATGCAGCAATTTAAACATGACTGATCCCTAATTTTTCTGCCCAGTGGGATTAAAGGAGTTCCAGGTAACGCAGGAGAAAACTTTCGTGCTTGCCTCAGTTGGTAGTGCCACGGTTTCTAGAAGGACTCGTGAGCGTAGACATGATCTAAGAAGCCAGCGTTTATGGAAGAACAACACACGCTGTGTAAAGCACCTGGTTCCTTAAACTGGAACCCGATCCCTTCTCATTTATCCAAACGGGACTTGGCGATGAACTCACCGTCTCGGGCTCAGGGGCTGTTTGTCTCTTCACGCTGATGCACTGAAAAGCTGGCACAAATCGAGGGCCATCCACAGCTTAAAGCGGCCCTGGCAGGTGAGTCACAGCCACTGAACCGTGTGGTTGGGAAGGGCTTTACAGACCATCCAGGCCCACCCCCTCATTTCTCAGGTGAGGAAACAGAGTAGAAACTTGTCCACGATCACATGGTGAGCTGACAAAGCTGGATTTCACCTGGATTTTCCGGGTCTCAGTCCGCGAACCGCCATGCTGTCACTCAGTGGTTGGCAGGCAGGCTCGGCTTTGACTCCTGTTCTCCACCTGCCCCTCCCTCCCTCCAATGCCACCAAATAAACATACAGGTAAAGCCATTGCCCTTAGGCAGGGCCTCTCCTGTCCCTCCAGGCAGGGGGCTACTTCCAGGGAAGTTTCTCCTGCACAGAAAATCCAGCTGACTTTGGCCAGAACCTCTGGATGATGGCTCTGACCACAAGGTGAGACTAGGAAGTGAAGAGAAATGCTATAAAAAATGCTGAAGCTATTATACTATACCAGACATTAGATAATAAAAAAGGGCATAGAAGCACAGTACTATCTATAGTTTATTTCCTTTCCTTGACATTTTTTTTTTAATATCTGGCTCCCATGACGTTTGTAGTATGTTTAACCCTCATAGGAGATCATTTTTCCAAAACATCTTCCTGTTCTATACTGAACTGGTTAATGAGCTGAGGAATAATAATGGCCAGAAAAGAAACATAGTGAAAATATTATTTTCTTCATGCTAGCAAATAAATGAATGAATGAAAAAAGAAATAAATACTATAGTTCCAGAAAGGGAAAAGTAATGAATTAATACTTTTAACTTACATTTATGTGTTTTTTGGTAAAAGGGAACATTCTTATATTTATTGTTCTAAAATGATAATGAATAATACTGCAGTTTTTCTTTTGAGCCTTAACTTCTGCAAATTTGTCAAGTATGGCTAGATTTGTTAGCCTATCTTCATTCATATTTAGCGGAAGAACACTTTTTATTAATTTTAATTTTTTTTCATGTGAAGCAACAGATATACAAATAGAAAAAAAAGTCTCACATATAAAGATATGTCTGGTAAAAATTTTTATTAAAAAATTCCAATCTCCATATCCAGAAGTCACAATAATGTTCCTTCTAATTTATTTTTTTTCCAGGCACATTTTTAGTGACTTTGAAATATCTTTCAGTAGAAACATTTTTACTAAAATATCTTAACTAGAAAATGCATCAGAAATCTCTATTATTTTTGATAAGTACTTCCAAAGTGCCAACTCTTCTGCAAAATCCTTTTAAAATGGCTGCATGACAGAGGACATTTTTCCATCCATGGTTTTACAGTGTGTCCAGTTCTTGCTGAAAATGAGGTTCAGGCATTGCAATTTATTTGAATCTGGCAATCTAAGACCAGCATCTTTTTTTATTCCCACCTCCTTCCCCGCCCCGGGAATCTTCAAAATTTAATTCTGTTTCCTAGGAAATGTTCATTTCCTTATATCTTATTGTTACAACCTGTGTAAGCGGATTTAAAAAGATCAGTGCCCACCAGCAGAAGAGTGGATTAGAAAACTGTGGTACATCTACACAGTGGAATACTACGCTGCTGTAAAAAGGAAGGAACTCCTACCATTTGCAAGAGCATGGATGGACCTAGAGACCATTATGTTAAGCGACATAAGTCAGTCAGAGAAAGATAAATATCACATGAGCTCACTCATTTGTGGAATATAATCAACAACACAAACTGATGAACAAAAACAGATCCAGAGACAGAGAAGCATCGATCAGACCGTCAAACCTCAGAGGGAAGGCAGGGGAGGGTGAGGGTAAGGGAGAGAGATCAACCAAAGGACTTGTATGCATTCATAGAAGCCTAACCAATGGACAACAGACACTAGGGGGGTGAGGGCACAGAGCTGGGGGTGGGGGGGCAATGGGGGGGGATAAGGACACATATGTAATACCTTAATCAATAAAGAAAATAAAAGGTCAGTTTTAAAGTTTGATGTCTCACTACCTATTGTTCAAGGCTGATTCTGGTAGCTCGCATATATTTTTATCTGGTTAATCTCCTCGAAAGCTTTACGCTAGATAAAAAGAGGGTTTAGAAATTGTGTTTATTGCTATGAGTTTGAAAATTCTACCTGTTCTTCTATCTACCGCTCGATGCAAGATAGTGAGTATTTCTCATGGCAGAAAGTTCCCTCATTATTTGTTCATTTTGAAACTTGGATCCGGGTCTCCAGGCCTTGGCTACTGTGCAAGGGGTCCAGGGCAGAAGGGAGGTGGCAGGGTGGGGTGGCAGGAGTAGTGGCTGAGGTGGCATCTCGGCTCACAGAACACTGATGGCTCCCTGACCGTGGACTCACGAAGGGCTCTTGTAATCCAGGGAAGAATTTACTCCAAAATGAAAACGCAGCTGAACTGAGAAGATTCAGAAGCAAAGCATGTTCACCAGGCATCGTATTTTCACTGGTGTTGGAGAAATGTTTTCATAGTCTCCTGCCAGAATGTATAGTTTGAGCTCAGAACAGTCCAGATCACATTAAAAAAAAAAAAAGAGTCAATATCACGACTTCTTTATTTCTGAGTTGCATCTACAACTCTGCACCTAAGTGGTAGGAGGCAACTGTTTGGTGTCTCCCATGGACCTAAGACGTGGAGGCAGCTGTTGAGCCCACTTGCTGCCCACGGAAAAGCTGATGCTCTTCACGTGATTGTGACCCACCCTGATTATGATACATCCCTATCGCAGAGCTGATTAACGAAATACTGGACAAAGGAAAATCTTGGAAACCCATGCTGCTTGCCATGTATCAGTGAACTTCTGCTCAGCACCTTCTCTTTTCATGTCTTTTTAAAAAAAATGTTGATGTTCTGCAGCTGTGAAATTGTGTAATCTGCATTTGTGTAACCTTTGTTACGTGCGCCTGAACTAAGAGAGTGTTCTATTTTGTCAAAAATTCTCAGCTTGCTTAAATGCAATGAAATAATGCTACATTATTAACACCTTGTGTACTATGAGAAACTTGATGTTTAGCAGCCCAGATGTTAAGCTTACAGTATTGGCGTCTTGTGTGTGTGTGTGTGTGTGTGTGTGTGTGTGTACAGCAACTCATTATTTATTTTTAAGGGGGTGCTCACTTGAGAGTGAGGCAGTCACTCTACATTTACACAGAGTTTTTAGGAGAGTGGTCAGTGTAAACAGGTTAAGTTATACCTCTGGTTTACTGGCAGGTTTACTAAATCATTAACTAGAAAAAAATTCTGGATGGGTAAGTTACAGTGGAGTAAAACTAGTAAGAAGGTCTGTGCTGGAGGATACTGCTCCTGGAAACCTTGTTTTAATTCAGGGTTAATGATGAAACGAGTTTCAAATCTAGAAATAATTGTTCTGTAAGGGAAGAGCAAACCCAGGGTTTGTTTCTATCCAAGGTGTCATCCCCGGAGGGCTGCCCCATTATGGCAGACCAAGTTCAAGGCCCATGTTGAACAAAGCAGCTAGATAAATTAAACAGGGAGTCTTCCATAATGGACACTCTTGTCCTGAGCAAGATTTGCAACCATCACCATCGCATCTTACCCACTAGTTGGAAGAGGAAGAAAAGTGCCACGTTGCTCCCAAGGTCAGCCACGTGGACAGGCAGACTCTGCACAGGCTGGACTGGGTGCTAAAGGCAGGGGCGCTTGGTGTGCAATATTAATATAGGACAGCGCGGTTTTCCATAAATGAAAAAAAAATCCACATATACTCTATACTCTGGCTTGGCATGAGAAGGAAGTGATTCCCACTCAGGAGTGGTTTTGGCAAGTGACATAAAGAGTAAGTGTGCAGGGCCAGCTGGGATTGTGAAATCAGCTCCATGTGCTTTCGGGCCTGATCAAGATGCTTTGAAGAGTGAGCGGGAGCTCTAATGTTGGGATTTTACACGACTTTGCAAGTCCAGTTTGTATTATTTGAGAATCTTCATTTCCACGTGGGAGCTTTTTCTGCAATTAGAGGGTTCTAACGCCAGATGGCACCTTTGTTATAATCATAAGGTCTAAAGAGCTGGGCTTCTTACCCAAACTGAGTGTGTATGCATGAGTGTGTGCATGTAGTATAAGTGTATGTATATATATGTGTATGCCTGTGGATATATATATTTGTAAGTGTATGCATACATGTACGTGTATATTTGCATATGTATAATGTGTGTGTCTATATTTTATATATGCATGATGGCTTTACAAAAACTTTAACATGGTCATGAAAGAGCACAGACTCTGGATCTTGACTGCCCAGAATCAAAGCCCACCTCTCTTACTTACTAGCCTTATGATTTCAAATTATGTAACTTACCCGTGCCTCAGTTTCCTCATGTATAAAAAGAGTTTAATAGTGCCTATTTCATTGATTTTCATGTGAAATTAAATGAGTTAATATATTTAAATACTTAGAATAGTGGCTAGTATATAATAAGAGTCTGGTACATAAATGTTAACTCATCTATCTATATAAAAGCCTAAGCGACCGTCGCAACTGAACGGACGACCAAACAGGCTGTGTGGGGTCACCAGGCTGGCAGGGGGGTTAGTGAGGGGCGACCAAATGACCGAGCAGCAGGCTGCATGGGGCAACTAGGCCAGCAGGCGGGGCAGTGAGGGGCGACCAAACAACCAAGCAGCAGGCTGCGTGGGGCAACTAAGCCAGCAGGGGGACAGTTGGGGGCAACCAGGTTGGCGGGGCAGGGGAAGTTAGGGGCAATTGGGCTGACAGGGGAGCAGTTAGGCGTTGATAAGGCTGGCAGGGGAGTGGTTAGGGGGTGATCAGGCGGGCAGGCAGAAGCGGTTAGGGGCAATCAGGCAGGCAGGCAGGTGAGTGGTTAGGAGCCAGCAGTCCTGGATTGTGAGAGGGCTGTCCAACTGCTGGCAGTCGGACATCCCTCGAGGGGTCCCAGATTGGAGAGGGTGCAGGCTGGGCTGAGGGACACCTCCCCTCCAGTGCACCAATTTCGTGCACCGGGCCTCTAGTTATTATATAATTTACTCAAAAGTTGATCTGTGATTTTGTCCTCTTTACAGTAATTTCACCTCTAAACACAAGTGAGGGATCAGACTTGTGTAATATAATCAGGATGGTCCCCTTTGTCATAGTGACTGGTCTGGGCAACTCAGACACCAGTCAATCGATACCATATTCCCCCCTTATCAATGGGGAATGCTTTCTTTATTTAAATCCTCACCAGAAAATACTTTTCCCCATTGATTTTTAGAGTGGAAGGGAGGGAGAGGGAGAGAGAGAAACATTGATGTGAGAGAGACACATTGATTGGTTGCCTTTTGTACTGACAAGGGCTGGGGATTGAACCACAACTGTGGTATGTGCTCTTGACAGGGAATCAAACCCGTGACCACTTGGTATACTGGCTGATGCTCTAACCCAGGGGTCCTCAAACTTTTTAAACAGGGGGCCAGTTCACTGTCCCTCAGACCGTTGGGAGGGCCGGACTATAGTTTAAAAAAAACTATGAACAAATTCCTATGCACACTGCACATACCTTATTTTGAAGTAAAAAAACAAAACGGCAAAAACACCCGCATGTGGCCCACGGGCCGTAGTTTGAGGACGCCTGCTCTAACCAGTTGTTCAAACTGGCCACGGCCATGGGGAACATTTTCCAAGACATTAGTGATGTCTGAAACCAAAGATAGTACCAAACCCTATAAAAGCTATGTTTTTCCCTATACATACACACCTTTTCACGTAAAGGAAGCACTTTATGGCTTTTCTTTGGAATACCAGTATATGAATTGTCAGCATCACTACTCTTGAGCTTTGGGCCATTATTAAGTAAAATAAGGGTTACTTGAACACGGGCCTTGCAATACCATGAAAATCCACCTGATAACCACTAATAAACTACTAAGTGACTAATGAGGAAGGAGTGTATACAGTGTGGCTATGCTGGGGAAAGGGGTGATTCACGTCCTGTGTCGGATGGAGTGAGATTTTATCACATTACCTAGAATGGCATGCAATTTAAAACTTATGAATTGTTAACTTCTGGAATTTTCCACTTAATATTTTGGGACCCTGATTGACTATGAGTATCAAACTGTGGAAAGCGAAGCCGTAGATAAAGGGGACTACTGTATATGGCACTTCTCTGAACACTGAAATATGTGCAGGTTCAGGAAGGATGGTGATCCAGGTTAGATCAATAAAATGTGAGTGGAGTTTTCTTGGGGACATAAGGTCTCCTGTGATGTATGGGTGCAAACCCTAAGAAAGCACATTTCAGATGCTGTTGATTTCACAGGAAGAAGAACAGAGACCAAAAGAAACCAGTCCCTGAGGACATCAGAACTGTTGGGTCAATCCAGTCCTGAGGCTTGCTCTCCCTCTGAGACCAATAAATCCCTTTTATTTTTTAAGCCAATTTGAGTTGGTCTTTCTTATAGAGTCCTAGCTGATTTAAGATCAAAATACATGGCTTTATCAAAATAGCTGAACAAGGCCATTACTAGTAATTAGTATTTCTGTATGATGACCTCTTATATGAAAATAGAAAATAATGCAAAATTTGATGAAAAAGAGAATCTTGTCACCACCTTGGTCCCTTCTTATTAATCTTTAGCTGTTATGTGTGATCCTTGGTTCTTCTCTCCTTTCACTTTAGAGCCTCAGAGAACAAGCTTTGATTCTTTGAATTCACCTGTTTAATTCTGTGTTGGACTGTCAATATTTATCTCTAACATAGCTCTGTGGGTGAGTTTATAATTAAAATCCCTGGTGCTGTACATCCTCATAGTTTTGACCACAGCTTGTTTCTTAGTCTTTCCCTCTCTTGGCTAGAATAAAATTCCAGGAGGGTGGGGGAGTGAAGGTTTGGGGCATAGTGCAGTCTTCCCCAAACTAGAAAACATTCTACCAGTTAATAATTGATAAGGTAAAAACAAACCATAAAGGCTCTATGGTCAACTCAGTTGGAAAAACTGGTTTTAATAAAGTCAACATGATTCTTTAATATCTTTCAGACATTTAAAAAGTAAAACGTTTTATCAGTTAGGATAAATGGTATTGTAAGAAAACAAAGAAACACTGAAATCTCAGTCGCTTAACGTAAGATCTAGCTCATTACATGGTCCAGCCTTAGAGTTCTTTATTAGGTGGCTACCTCCAAGGGGTAATTCATAGAGCCAAGTACTGTCCATTGGGGTTTCATCATCCTCAGTTTGGAGCTCCTTAAGTCACCCCAGGTTTATTTCCATCCTAGAGATTTGGAAGAAACAAAGACCAAAGAAGAGAGTGCACAGAAGGTTGTTGTGGGTCAAGTGAGAAAGTGGGGCACACATGACTTCTACCCACATGTCACATCCCACTGGCCAGAACTCAATCACATGGCCATTCCTAACTGCAGGGAATAATAGGAAATGTGATCTGGAGAACAAGAAAATGGGTTTTACTTAATATGTAGTTGTCTCTGCCCCATACATATTTAACTCTCTAAGAGAAACCTATGCTATAAAGTTTTTCTTACACTCAGTTATCCAAAATCAAAGCCCTTCCCCACATCATTCAAGTATTCTATGAAACACACTTGGAGAAATGCTTATGTTTCTTCCCCTGGACCTTCCTCTTAAAGAGTTGCTGTTGGATTTTCTGCCTTCTAACCATGTTGTAGAAACAGAAAAGCAAATGCTGTAGTTAGAGGCACCTATCGATAAGGACTCTTTGAGGACCATATTTTCAAATCAAAAGATTTTTTTTTTTTAGCTACTTTATATTTCTTCTGTTTGGGAATAGCATACTTGTGTGTGTGTGTGTGTGTGTGTGTGTGTGTGTTTCTATGTATTTGCTTAGCTCTGGGGAACCGAGTTTGAACCTAGCCATCAACATCCCCCCCCCCCCCCCCCCCTACAGCTGTGCCCCAGGATGATTAAAATTGGATTTAAGCGGAGACCTTGAAGCTTTCATTCGGCTTCATGACAATAGCCTTACCTGTCTCCCAGTGCCTTCCCTTCATTTCCTGTGCCCGCCCACATTTTCCAGTGCCTTCCTACATCGGCCAGGGCCTTCCTGCATTTCCAGGGCCTTTCTCCTTTACCAGCATTTCCCTTCCCATTACAGATGCTCACTTCAGACTTTATTCACTTTTTCTATTCAGAACTCATCACCAGGAAGACAGAAATGACTGTCCAGTTTCGTGTGTGATTACTCTGTAGCATTTACATCTTAGCATGAGACCAAACATGAAAGGAGGTGAGTGAATTCCTCTAGTGGAGGAATTTCAGATATCAGTAACAGACCTTGGGGAGATGTTTTGAGAAGGACAGCATTGCTGGAGAATCCAGAACATCCAGGTTGTGAGACTACCACCCTTTGATGAGGTTAGCTCTGGCCAAAGGTGCCCTGGTATTGCTTTCAGGGAAGGCAGATCAACCCTTAATTTGGCCCGTATGCCATTTCTCTGCACATATTGACTTTATCACAGAAGGGCAGGATTTCTTCCCAGAAGAGTTTATGAGATGTCACTTCCCATTAGAACGATTACAAAAATGTAACAAGTTTAATATCCTTACCTCTTTTATCCCACTTTGGCCTCAAACCTAATTTTTCAAATGTAGGGATACTCTTAGATTATTACCCCCAATAAAAATATGACCCCAACTTTTCCCTTCTCTTTCTGACTCATCTATTCTAGATATTTAGATCTATTTGTATCTGTGCAGTTGGGACATAGGAAATAAATTATTTCACACATCTAATGAATCACTGATCGAAGCTTCCTACTGTCAATAAAAATAAATGCTTTGACAAATAAGCATTAAATTTTACATTGCAAAGTGGAGAGGTCACTTGTCATTCTGCAGACAAGTGGGCTCTCCATTTCAGTGGAGGAAGTTATTTTTTGGAAGTGTGTTTCCAATAGAAGGTTGCATTTGATAAATTTGTTCCAGAAATTTTGCCAAGAAAAATTACAAAAGTGAAGTCATAATTTGTACATGAATTTTTGGGAAGCAACATTTTGTAAAGTTTTTTATTGATTTTTAAAAAATGAAAAATAATTTTGATTTATGATTGACATGACTGTCTAGACACTCTGGTACAATAATTGAGGACATTTTGAAAAATATCTATACTACTTGGTGATACATATGTTTATTTGAAGAAAAGTTAAATTTGAGATAAAATTCAAGATAATTGATAATAGTAAATTTATATATATTTTAAAGACCAAGTAATATTTAACTTACATTTTTAATCTTAGAGAAATTAAGGACTGTGGCAAAAAGACCAGTAGTAGGTAGAGATTCAAAGTATGCATTTTTCTTCTTCTTACCATTGTATTAACTATTTTAAATACAAAATTAGATTCTTGACCAAGAATACAATTTCTAAATAGTGAATTGAAAAAATGAAAATAACAAACCTTTTACATTTAGTTAATGAATAATAGAAGCTTCAAACCCAAAATATTATATTGTGCTTTCAATACCAAAAGATCTAAAAGTCTGCAATCCTCAGCTTTTTATTGAAAACAACACCTATATACTTTGTTGAATTCCCTTCCTTTTTCTCAACACTTCCAGCTACACATTTTCAGTGAGTACCCAGATCCATTCAGAAACCAGTGGTGATAATCACAGAAGACTTTCTATGTCTTTAAAACAATAAGGATGAAACATTTTTGGTAAATAATATTATTTGTAATGAAATAGTAAAACTGACTCATTAAATCAGGCTCCAAATTTCCTGACTGCATAACATTCTCTGTGCAGATATACATGTATAACAACCTGATTGTCACCAGAATCTTGAATTTACATCTACTTTTCTGTTTTACAGAACCTGTGTCTAGCATATAGATGACCTAACAACTATCATGTTGGTGAGAGTTAGACTTTCCTACCACTGTTCATTCATTCATTTTTTTTTTTTTTTAAGACCATGGCATCAAGAGTTAAAACCTATGAAAATACATTTGTTCAGCTGGGTCCATGTTGATCCTTTTCTGCTTCCCTTGGATTCAACTGAATCTTGGTGAACTTAAGGTGAAAGTGAGGCACACCAATTCAACATAGAGTTGGGGTGCGATGAAGGTTGCACTGCCCTAATTTAAAAAGCCACTGTTTTTTATGGCAGGGTTCTGGAGGGATGCACTGATTTCCTGATGAATGTTGACAGGGCTATTAAAGCTGTAAAACAACATCGCTTGAATATGGCATTAAATGAAAGAACTAGCTTAGCCCTGCTGTTCTTGGGTGTTATTAGCTAATTAAACTGGGGCCAAAGGGAGAACCATCTTTGAGCTATGCATTTATTTTCTTACTTTCTCTGTTTGTTCATTTCTTCTTCTTTTTTAAAAAAGAATTCTTTATTGTTGAAAGTATTACATATGCCCCCTTCCCCACCCCCACCCCCACCCCCAGTGACCCCCTATAGCCTGCCCTTATCCTCCCCTCCCCTCCCCAGGCCTTCATCATGCTATTGTCTGTGTCCATGGGTTATGCATATATGCATTCAAGGTCTTGGTTGATTACCTCGCACCCACCCACCCTCCCCTGCCTTCCCTCTGAGGTTCCGCACTCTGTTCCATGCTTCCATGTCTCTGGATCCACTCCGTTCATTAGTTTATTTTGTTACTTTAGATTCCACATATAAGTGCGATTATGTGATACTTGTCTTTCTCTGTTTGTTCATTTCTCAGCAATTATTTCACAAGGTTGGTAGTCAGGTTTCTTTACTGTGGCTTTTCAACACTATCCATGACATATAGGATGAACCATTTTTGTCTCTGGGTACATTAGTTGCCCCAAGAAACCTGGTATGCTACACAAAAATGACCAACTCCCCACTTATTTTGTGTTATGATGTTGACTGGTTGTGTGTGTGTGTGTGTGTGTGTGTGTGTGTGTGTGTGTGTACTTCTTTAGTGATAGACTTGACTTAGGCCAAATCCATTTCAACTCTGATACACCCTTTATTTTCCCATGAGTCTTTAACGTTCCTGAGACTTGGTTTTCCTCAGCGATAAAGTGGACATGGTGACACCCTGCAAGTTTATTATGGGAGTTAGAGATAATGTACAATGCCAAATATAGTTCCTGGCATAGATTAGGCATTCAATAAAGTTTTTTTTTATTATTGTTATTAAAACAGTCTAGTGAAAGAAAAATGAGTTATTGCCATTTTTTGTTAGTGAGAAATTTGATTAGGTGGCTCTATGAATTACCTCTTGGTAATTCATAGAGCCAATAAGTATCAATGAACTAAACTCTTTGTTTACAAGGTTAAGTTTGTCCAACTGGATTTTAAATGATCTAACCCTGTGATGTTTATTATAGACTAGTCTACAATATAAAGATATTCAAGTTGAAAATAAAAGGTTGAAAGAAGGTATACCAGGGAAATAGTAACAAAAAGTTAATGGGCATGGTTATGGTAATATCAGACAAAATAAGGCTTTAAGATAAGAATCACTACTAGAAATTAAAATGTTCATGACAGATTGCTAAAAGGTTTCTTTTTTCTCACCTCTCTACTTTGGGGTAAGTGGGTCTGCTCTTTCAACCAACTGAGATAATGGTTAATTATACCATTTTAGCACAGGAAAGGACTCAGCCCCTCCAAGAAACTTTTTGTGAATTTCTATTTGGGGATTAGTTCTTGTCTATGTTTTGAGAAAGCATCTTGTACACACACACCTCCCTTATAGCACCTCCCATATTAAGATGTTAAGAAATCATGGATAAGGACACATATGTAATACCTTAATCAATAAAGAATTTTTAAAAAAAGAAAGAAATCATGGGGAACAAGATTGGCTGAGTTCAAGCATGGCCTTGGGTAAATGACTTAATCTTCGTCTTCTCAATAAAATAGGGATACTAATAAGAATTGTCTTTTACCTCTGTTTTTTTGTGAGTATTGAAAGATTTGTTCAGGCAAAACATTTGAAATGTCTCCTGACACTATAGTAAGTAATACATTTGTATGTTTCAAACATTTATATTAAAATTTATGTCTTTGTTTCTCTTTTTTGATTGCAAATTCTTTGAGGTCAGAGAGTATCTTAATTCTCTTCAGATGCCAAAAAATGGTTTTGAACCAAACAGAGGCAAATGCTGTTGGGAAAACTGTATGATTGGAAATGGTATTTTCTATTGTCTTTTATTGCCCTATTGATTTAATAGTTAATTAGTTATTCACTAAACTATAATTAACTATTAACCAATTAACAATGAATAAGTCAATCATTTATTCATGGTACTTTGAGGTAAGTGGGGCAGTCAATTCAGCCTTGGAGTCTTCACTTCGTGAAAGAAGTGATAATAGCCATGATAGACCATGAAACCCATGGGAGCCAGGACCATCTCATCACCATCACTGCTTTCTGTTCAGGTCTAGCCCACAGCCTGGCTTAATAAATGTTAGATCAGTGGTTCCCAATGTGGGGCACATGCCCCACAGGGGGGCAATTTGATTTTTAAGAGGGGCAATTCGAGAATGAGTTATTAACAGTGAATTTTTTGCATTTCTTATGGTTCTAGAATCCTCATATACAGTATATAAATACTAGTATATATTGTGACATATTTATGCATTTCAGTTCTGTATTATACTAGAGGCCCGGTGCATGAAATTCGTGCATGGGTACAGTCCCTAGGCCTGGCGTGCGATCTGGGCCATCTTCCCCAGATGTCTGCAGCTGGCCCCACCCCTCACTGCCACCCACCCCTGGTTCCCTGTTCACCATTGGGTGATCGGTGCCTGATGGCCGGGGGAAGGGACCGATTTACATATTACCCTTTTATTACATAGGATGTTTTGAAACTTTATTTGCTATTTTTTCATATCACTTCATATTATTATTTTTAAAACAATTTCTTCATGATTTCTTACTCAATTGTCCTTTCATTCTTTTATTTTTTCCTCTCTCATAGATGCCATGTTCTTTGGCAGCTTGTTTAGACCAAGTTAGTGGCCTTTTAGGCTTCCTCCACATGAGTAGGAGTTCACTTTTTGAATAATAAGAATTATATGTCATGGGAGGGGCATCGGGATTTTAGAAATGCTTAGGTGGAGCATGGCCAAAAAATGGTTGGGAACCACTGTGTTAGATGAAAGAAGGAAGGGATGGGAATTAGGAGAAAAAGGGAAGATGGTGGCATATGACATTCCAGGAAAGAGCAATAGCATGCTCAACATTTCAGAGGTTGAGTTGGGAGAATCTTCATACAGGTCAGCGTAATTAGAGAATAAAGTGTGTGTGGGGAAAGGAGAGGGATGATAGTCCTTGCATAGCCCAGCAAGGAATCTGGACTTGTTCTTGAAGACATTTCGGTAGAGGAGTGCTATAATCAGGGCTGCGTTTTAGGGAGATCACTGGCCACAGTGGGAGGACTCATTCACAAGGGGCAACGTGGGCAGCAGGGAGAACAGGGAGAAACTGCTCAGTCGTGCCCTGCTTCTCCCATTTGGGCTGCAGTTATTCAACTATCGCCTGCGTGTGCCTTAACTGTCTCCTGCAGAGAAATGTCAGTGCCTTTTAAAATGTTTTATTTAACATTTCAAAATTACAGTTTACTTTCAGTATTATTTTGCATTGGTTTCCGGTGCACAGCATAGTGGTTAGATAATCATATTCTCCACTAAGTGTTCCTCCCAATGTTAGCCAATAGTCATGGGCATAGAAAGTACAGTATAGGGAATAAAGTTAATGATATTGTGACAACTCTGTATGCTGCCAGCTGGGTCCTGGAAATGTCAGAGTGCTTTAAGAACCTTTCCGCTTCTTCCCTTTCCCTCTCCGCGTGGTGACTCTGTACCTCATGAGGCATTCCATTATTTTCCTTCATTTTTCAGAGTACAGAGTCACCCAGCTTTCCATAATTTACTCTAAAGCACTTGCCATTCATGTCTAGCCTCGTGTCTTTTGTTCAGTGGATCACACACATTTTTCCGAATTTTGCTTCACCAGAGTTTCATGCCTTATTTTTTCCATTTCTGGGACTCTCCTTGGACTTCATGGGGAAAATGAAGCAGCGTATTCACAGACCCGTTTGGAGGCCACGTAGCCCTGTTGATTTATCATCAATAGGTAAACAGAAACTCTTCCTTAAAAAAAAAAAAAATCTGAGCTTGAAGTCTTCCTTTTTAAAACAACTCTCAGACAAAAATGGCTCCATCCGTAAATCCCCTTTGTAGCTATTTGCTTCCATTTACCTAATCTGGGTACCTCTAGTCTCAGCGTGCAAACAAAAGGGGCACCAAAGCGCCAACCCCCCCCCCCCCCCCCCCACGGGACGTGGCTCATACCCCTCTCCATCCACACACCTGCTGCTTCCTAAGCTAACATCCTTTAGCGGCAACCTTATTTGAGAAACGCTCTGTGCGAAAGCAGTGGGTGTAGAAATAGCAGGTGACTCCACTTCAGCAGTTCTGGTGGCCAGAGAAGAGTTATTGCTTCCTTCACTTTGTGGCTCTGGTGAAGTGCCCAAGAGGTGTAGTCAAAAAATCAACACATTAGTAATCCAGCAGGCCCGCCTCCAGCTGTTTAACATGGCCCGGCTCAAATGTCACATCCTCGGCGATGCCTTCTCTGACCCCCTCCTCGCCTCGTCACAGTTTCACTGCCCCCTTTGTGCTCCCAGAGCTCTTTGTTCCAACTACTCGGAGTCTAGCTTTTATGGCTCACTGTTACTTTAACTTTCCGAAAGCTGCATTTGAGTATGTACAGGGGCGAGAGAAGGAACTTTCAGGGAGGACAGATCTGAAAATTCTGTAGGCTACACTCAGGTTCGAGACTTTGGGCAAGGAAATGCCCTCTTTGCACCTCGGTTTTCTTATCCGTGAAAGTAAATAATGGAGAGTGGATACTGCAGATCACACAGAACCCGGCCCCCAGTAGCTTCCTTACAAACATGCTTGCTTTCGTTTCCCTTCTTGCTTAGTGTGAACCTGTCTCTCCTGTGAGACCACGAAGCCCTCTAGGGAGATACCGTGACTAATTCATCTTTCTAGCCCCCAGCCCTGCCTAGTACAGTGCCCAGTACAGGTGTTCAGTACAAGTGTGCTGGCTGCTGGATGAAAGGAACGCCATGTCAAATCCTGAAAAACTTGGCCCACTTTATTGGCCAGCCCTCTCTGACAATGCATGTGGATCTCTGTTTTGGTTTACCTCATTACTTTATCCGAGCCCTTGATTTGTGGGTGATGAAGGGAGATAGGGTGGCTTAATTAAGTCCATATAGTCTTTGAACTAAAGATAGGTCAATGTAGACTCCTTGTTAAAGTTACTATACTAGAAAGCTGTGAGTTATAAATTAGAGAACCAGGCTGACTTGGTGAAAAAATTTGGGCTGAACCTTGGAGCCACTGGAGCTATTTGGAAAAAGTCTTGACTATAATTGAGGTGCTCCCTCAGGAATGGCCCTGCAAGACAAATATGGATTCATGATCAAGGTCTCTTGGCCTTCTTTCTTGGAAAAGCACATGTGTTTGGCTGAAGAGAAAAAAGGAACTTGGCAGGTGCTGTACTGCTTTAAAGTCCTTTCAATATCTGAATTAATTCCATGTCACCACACTTAGCTTCAAGCCAATGTTACATGTGAACCATACCCTGGTGTACTTACTGCATGCGGAATGATCAAGATAAGTTGATGGCAATCCCTTTGAGAGGTATCAATCATATAGTTAAGTGATGTTGATGACATGTGAGTACTTTGCACTATTGAGTATCTTTTTCTTTGGACCATCTCCTCCACAACACTTTCCAGACCAGTGCCCCGTTTGGATCTAGTTAAAACTCTGGCATTCCCCATCTTTCACCATAAGCCAGGCATTGTTCTGGGTACTGGGGATCTGGTGGGAAGAAAGTCAGACAAACTCCCTGCCCTCTTGGAGCTTACATGTTAGTGCACCTGAGCACTCCTTCTCTTTAGTCCTATTTTTGGTGTTTTGGCTTTCATTTCTTCACCTTCAGTTTATCTATGAATTCCAGTAAGTGCATCTGGTACACTCTATTTTAATTTTAAGCTTTTTGACTTACCCTTTCCCCTTGAGGGTTTATTAATTTTTTTAAAAAGCTATAATATGCCCTAGCTAGTTTGGCTCAGTGGATAGAGCGTCAGCCTGTGGACTGAAGGGTCCTGGGTTTGATTCCTGGTCAGGGCACATGCCCGGGTTGTAGGCTTGGTCCCCAGTAGGGGGCGTGCAGGAGGCAGCCAAGCAGTGATTTCCAGTTCATTGCTTTGCATTATGCAGCACACTGCCGACCTGGTTTATTGTCTCATGCTCACCCTGATGCTGCTTTCCTTTAGTCAGCAAAGATCATGGATTCCAATTTCATGCCAGGCCTTCGTCGATACTGGAGAGACAAAGACATAGATCCTTTCTACATCATCTTCTTTCTCTTCGCTTATTTCTCTCACTTCATTTTAGATTTCTTCATATCCTGACAAGATTTACTGGTTCCTTATACATGCCTGTCGAATTTCTAATTTTTTAAATTTCAGAGATTTTTAAACTTTAAACTTCACCTTTATTCTTGTTACACATAAATAGGTCTTCTACTTATTTCTTTTTAGATATACATTCTACATGGTAAAGAGGTTTTCATGAATAAGCACTCCTCAGCACACTCCTCAATTTGAGTTTTCTTACAGATTGATTCTTAATTTTTAATTTCAGTTCCTTTTCATGTTTCTCAGCTAACAGATGAAATTCCTTCTTGCCACCAGTTACTTGTGGGGATATAGCACTGTTGGTACTCTGGCTGCACACTGGATTCTCCTGGCAGGATTTAAAAAAAAAATGATGCTTGGAAACAATCCAAACAAGTTAATTGGGATTATCTGGGGCTGGAGCCTAGATACCGGTATGGTTTAAAAAAGCTTTCATGGTATTTTTTTTAAATAAAATTAATTTTTAAAAATTAAATTGATTGGGGTGACATTAGTTAATAAAATTATATAGGTTTCAGGTATACAATTCTCCAATACAGCATCTGTATATTGTATTGTGTTTTTACTACCCCAAGTCAAGTCTCCTTTCATCTCCATTTGGGGAGATGGTGGCGCCCAAGCCAATGTTACATGTGAACCATACCCCCCTTTACCCTCATCTACCTCCCCACCCCTACCCTCTGGCAATCACAATGACAAACCCACAGCCAAAATCATACTCAATGGGCAAAAACTATAACTGTTTCCCCTAAGATCAGGAACAAGACAGGAATGTCCGCTCTCACCACTCTTATTCAACATAATGCTAGAAGTCCTAGCCACAGCAATCAGACAAGAAGAAGAAATAAAAGGCATTCAAATTGGAAAGGAAGAAGTAAAACTGTCCTTATTGGCAGATGACATGGTACTGTATTAGAGAGAACTTTCATGGGATTCTAACATGCAGCCAAGTTGGAGAACTACTGGTCTATAGGATGGGTCATTTCCTTCCTAATTTTCCTTTTCCCATCTCTTTTGGAACAACTTTATTTTATATACTAGCTCTTTTCTTATATTGAAAGCCAATTGTATATCTTTCACCAAAGGTGACATAATTTTCAAACTTTCATGAAATGTGCTATACTGCATAGATCCTCATTCCTGTAGTGGTCTGTATGAATGGCTCCAAAAGCAATATCTTTTCAACTTCTTTTCTTGTCTGGAATACCAACTTTTATCCTTTAGGTTTCTGAATGTGTACACTATTGAAATCCCATGTTCCGATTTGAAGGGTCATTTCCTCCATATTTGTGACATCCACATTTTAGTGAATCTTTTCAGCCCTCCTTTGAGTCCCTTCTTTTTTGGCCTTTGTTGTCTCGGGCTCAATGTCACTGTGCTCTCCCCACAGACGTTAGGTTTCTTACAATGAGCTACAGTTTTTATTATTTTTATTTCCCTCCCTTTCATTTCTTTCCCCCAAAACTCTCCTGCTCCTTTATCTTTTTTTCTTATTAAAATGGGTTATTTTGAAGCCAGATTTTGATCACCAGGTTTTTGATATTTAAAAAAAAGTTGCTCTCTAATTTTCTTCATTGTTTTATTATTGTATGTTGTTTATTCCCAACAATTTTATATTTTCATCTCAATATGGAAAATTGAAATACATATTCATCTGTTCTCTACCTTTTGTTTCATTTGAAACCATTTCTTCTGTCATCTTTCAGCCCTACCTCCAGAACTCTTCTTCCCTGTGTGTTACCTTGGTATGACTTCAGCTACGTATATAACACATAACCTCCTTTTATCCCTACATTCAAAATTCCTGGAAAATATTCAATCACATGCTTTCCTCTTCACAGATCTTATTCACAATCACATTTTCCCCATGCAAATCCCTAGTCTGTTACTTTCAGTAGGACTGTTAATCCATCACCTTACCTGTTTAATTATGCCACATAATTGTGTTTATTCACTCTTTAATCTTTAAGTAAATGAGCTTGGGATCCAAAACTGCCTACAGGTATCGCCATATAGCTATTTCCATGGTCGCCAATCCTTTCCTTCTTTGGTACATTTATTTAAACAAACTCTAATATATTTTTATTGATTTCAGAGAGGAAGCAGGGGGAGGAAGAGAGAGAGAGAGAGAGAGAGGGGGGGGGAGAGAGAGAGAGAGAGAGAGAGAGAGAGAGAGAGAGGTGTCAAGGATGAGAGAGAATCATTGATCCGCTGCCTCCTGCATGCCCCACACCTGGGATTGAGCCCACAACCCCAGCATGTGCCCCTGACCAGAATCAAACCTGGGACCCTTCAGTCTGTAGGCCGACGCTCTATCCACTGAGCCAAACCAGCCAGGGCTAAACAAATTCTATTTCTCTGTTGCTCTTGGAATCACTACCAAGTCTTAAGTGTAGGTGATTTGGATGATTACAAATAGATGCTTGGGTACATCCTGTAGTCCGGGAACATCGGTATTTGAAAGAGACACTGTTTCATCTTGTCTGCAGCATCATATCCAGCTTTGGTTTCACAGGGTACCTTTCTCCTGCCCTGGTTTGTGTTGCTCTATTGATGCTGCTTCCTGTGTGAAATCAGTGGGCTGGCTGCCACTGCCTCCCAGCTGCACAAACTGATTCATCCCTGGAGCTTGGCACCCCTGGGCACTTACACATTGTTTTTCCTGCTCACTCTCCTCGGAGCTGCCAAGATACCAGTTGCCTCAGATCCCTTCTGCTTTTCCTCACTAGCATATGGTATGGTCTGACCTGGTGAATCTGAGTTTTAATTTCACGGAGAAAAGAGGCACTCTGACATAAGCTGAACGTGGAAAGTGACAGAATAGCGACCTCCACTCTCATTTAGTCAACAGCTTTCTGTTGAGCATGTGATCTAAGCCGGGCACTTTGCTAGTGTACACTGAAGTTACAAATATGAGCAAAGTTTTTGCTCTGACCTCAAGAAACTGCTAAATTCATGGATGACAGAGGAAAGTATACCTGTAATTAAAGTATATCATCAAGTATACCTTAATTGTTAGAGAAGGTAGAATCATCTAGTGCTAAAGAGGGCAGGTTTTGAAGTCAGACAGACTTGCCCTTGAATTTGGACCTCACCACCCATGAGCAGCATGGCCTGGAGCAAGTTCCTTAATATTTCTACATCAACCCTTCTTGTCTGTGAAATGATCC
The DNA here is from genome assembly GCF_027574615.1 of Eptesicus fuscus. Taxonomy (NCBI): domain Eukaryota; kingdom Metazoa; phylum Chordata; class Mammalia; order Chiroptera; family Vespertilionidae; genus Eptesicus; species Eptesicus fuscus. Next base: position 9,637,017 of record NC_072491.1, read on the forward strand.
TAAGCAACAGTTCTTACAATATAAAATTGTCCCAAAGATTAAATGGATTCAGAGCTTACATGCTTAACCCAATCTTAGCCCTTAAGAAGTACTCAGCAATACTGGTTTTAAAAGTAATAGCGGTATGTAGAGGCTGACATGAGCTGGATTCTGAGGGATGAGTAGGCGATTGGTAAATAAAGTAAAGAAAAGGAGTTTTAAGTAGAGGGAACAACCCAGGCAAAGGTACGGAGGTGTGAACAAGTGAACTCCAAGTGATTCCTTGTATGTGGCAGAAGCGCAATAGTACATGACTAGAAGGCGAAAAGATGATAACTGAGACAAAGAAAATATTAAAATGGAATCTCAGCAGAAGAAATTCTGCAACAAAACCACATATCATTCTTCTATGCAAAGTGCCACGATATATGTGAGAGATGAAGCCACACACTTTCAAAGATGCCTAAGAAGATCTCCCACTAATATGAGGCAGAAAGGACAGCAGAATGAAAAAAAGAAGAAGAAGAAGAGGAGGAGGTGGCAGAAATTACATCCTGGCACTCAATTAGAAATATGTCATTAAAAAAAAAAGACATTGATGTGTAATCCAAAGGGTCATGAAACTGCAACCTGTAGCTTTCCTAGTGACCCGTGACCCCCAAAGTCTATCCACCACTCCATTAAACTTTCAACCAGTCTATCTCCTTGCTTTTTGTTATGGGACACATAAGTATGCAGCTTAAGATCTTAAAGAAAGAGCAGAGCAACTTGGTGCTCTGACACCTGAGCCCAGCAGCTGTGTGTGAATGACTTGCAGTTAGAAAGGCAATACTCCTTGTCCAAGCAACCTAGACATGGCTGCACTGTGTCCTGTAGACACCCAGGGCTGAATTTGCGCAGTCATTGCCAGAAAAGCACACCACACCCACATGTCAAAACAAACATGATATCCAGGGGAGGTTTCAGTTGTTTCTTTTCTTCCCTCTCCAAATCCCCAGAATCCAGTGAGTTTTAATAACACTTCTAAAATGTCAGGAGAAAAAAAATCTCACTTTAAAAAAAGTTGGAACAACCAAGGGGGTCTTTTGTAGAGTAATGTCACTCGAGTCCCTTCGGGATGGTAAGGGATGCAGGTGTGCCTTACTTTAAGAAAATGCAATAAAAAAATCAAGCATATAATAGAGACTTTAGTAGGTGATTATTCACATTGTAATGTAGGTTTTTAATTTTATCTAAGTCACAGGTTTGCTTTAAACCTCCAGCGTCCTTCCTGTGTTCGTTTTCAGGGTTCATTTTCAGATGGCTAATTTGGTAGTGTTGGGAAGACGGGTGTTGAGAAATTTAGTGTTCAAGGATTAAGTGATCCTTTTTATTTATGGAACATATATCAAAAACAAAGACTAAGCATTTATGAAATGCTGGAAGCCATTCAGAGGGGAAATCATATTTATTAGGTATTTATATTACGTGTAAGGCACTTTACATATGTGGTGGAGATAAAACTTATTAAAGTATAATTCCATTTTTATTTACTTCCTCCCTTTTTTTCTGCCTCTTATTCTATGCAGCTTCTCTTATCTTCTCCCCTGTAAGAAGGATCCGAATTTGTGGCCAGGTTCTTATGATTTTTAACCAGTTAATTGCCATGCATCTAAAACGGAAACCATCCTCATTTCTTCCATATGCGCTGGAATATTTATGAATTTAAGTTACCATAATTTTCTTTACAAACCCAGAGATGTCACTGACAAGTCTGATTTTCAAATTGGGCGACCAGAGTGGATATGTGAGGTTTGCAGCTATAGATGAGTGGCATGTGGGTAAGGTCCACTTATGGCGTACAGAGGGTTAAATCCAGAATCTGAAAGTGGGTAGAGAGAGACAAGATTGGATGGTTGAGGAGGAAAGAGGGGAAGGGACTAAGAAGACAAGAGTTGGTACAGATGGCATTCTTGAGGAAGTGTGGCAAAAGTGTAGACTAGCGAGGGACTTGGATATGGACTTAGAGAAGCTATGGACTATGAGAAAAGAAAATTTAAGAAGTCATGCTTTAAGTTACACATTGAATTTTTTTATGTTCTTCAAAAACACACACACAAAGATTAAAGTCCTTTTTTAAGTTGCTTTTGACTGGACTGTGCTATTCTGAATGTGAAGATCCATTTACACCATGCAATAGGCAGCTCTGCTCATTGTTTTTATCTCATTCAGTCTTGTATGTGCCCCACACAAAGTGGGCATTGCTTTTTCTTTATACAAGTAAGATACTTCCGTACAATCCATAGGACCCAGCAACCCCACTTCTGTGTATATAACCAAAGGAAGTGAGATCAGGATCTTGAAGAGGTGTCTGCAATCCCATGTTCACCGCATCTTATTCACAAGAGACAAGATATGGAGACAACCTAAGTGCCCACTGATGGATGAATGGATAAAGAAAACGTGACATGTACATACAATGGAACATTACTTAGCCAAAAAAGAAGAAAATCTTGCCACTTGGGACAACCTGGATGAACCTGGAGCACATACATTATGTTAAATGAAAATTGCCAGACATAGAATGACAGATTCTATGTGATCTCATTTATATGTGAAGACTAAAAAAGTTGAACTCATAGAAGCAGAGAATAGAATGGTGGTTACTTTGGGCTTGGGGCAGGGGGAAATGGGGCAATGTTGGTCATAGTATAAAAACTTTCACTTATAAGATGAATACATTATGGGAATCTAATGTACAGCATGGCGACTATAGTTAATAATACTATATTATGTACTTGAAATTTGCTCAGAGATTAGATCTTAAGTGATCTCATCACACTAAAAAAAAGGCAGATATGTGAGATGATAGATGTCTTAACTTGATGCTGGTAATTATTTCACAATGTATGCATATATTAAATCATGTTATATACCTTTAAAAATCATGCTGTACAACCTAAATGTATATAGTATTTTTTAATCATACCTCAATAAAGCTAGGATAAAACCCAAAAACATATACAAAATTTAAAAACTAAAAAGATTCTTTCTATGTATTTGTATCAACTACCCTTCCTTATTTTCTGGGATTTCTTATTCCCTAATCATTTACCAAATAATAATTCTGATTTAATTCTGCTAGTGGTTACCTTTAAGTTATTCAAAAGTATTTCTTATGATATGCTATTTTTCTGTTAACGTAAAGAATGATTCTTTTTTTGTATAAAATGAATATTTTTACTTTTTCCTTTCTATCACCACCTCACATCTTCCTTTCTCCCTCTTAAGTTTGTATAATTTTAGGAGTACATTTGTTTTATCTGTATTCTCTTTTTAAAAAAATATTTTATTTATTTATTTCAGACAGGAAGGGAGCAGGAGAAAGAGATACAAACACTAATGATGAGAGGAAACAATTGATCAACTGCCTCCTGTACTCTCCCTACTGGGTTTTCAGCCTGCAACCCAAGCATGTGTCCTGACTAGGAATCCAGCCATGACCTCCTGGTTCATAGGATGATGCTCAACCACTGAGCCACACCTAGGCTGTTCTCTCTTAATAATAATTTTTGATATTTACATTTAGATTTTTATCAACTATGTCGAGCTATTTCCTACAGATTGTGACAATAGGTTATTTGACAAATCACTGTCCTGTCTTTCAGTGTTATAGCTTTATGTCTTTTAAAAAATATTTTTATTTATTTCAGAGAGGAAGGGAGAGGGAGAGAGAGATAGAAACAGCAATGATGAGAAAGAATCATTGATTGGCTGCCTCTGGCACGTCCCCTACTGGGGATCGAGCCCACAACCCTGGCATGTGCCCTTGACCGGAATAGAACCTGGGACCCTTCAGTCTGCAGGCTGACGCTCTATCCACTGAGCCAAACCAGCTAGGACAGCTTTATCTCTTTTAATAAGCTCTCATGACAGTTTCAGCGGAAGACTGGACAGAAGAGGAAAATGTAATAAAGCTAAATATACATATTTTAGAAGAGAAAATGAATATATAAATCAATAAATAGTATATAATCTTATTATAGAAAAAAATGGCTAAATACTTAAAATAATTGCATGGGAGTAGTAAAGATGAGAGAATCTACTGGGTTTAAAAATATTTTAAAGTATGATTTGATTTGAAAAGTAGCATTGTACATATATTTTAAAACTGAACTTTAAAAAAAAGTAAGTCTGGTCTAAATAATAAATATGGGATAAATGTGGACAAATATGTAATGTATCTGGTGAACTCTTTCTCTTCCTCTCTAAGGAATAAATGATCCTCCAACCAGGGGTGGAGGAGAGCTGGAAACACCAGGGTTGTTCGATCTGGTGAATGTCTCCAAGAACCAGGCATTGTAGCCTACTCCTCTCCTGTGCTGGACTGAATCCCAGAGGATTCATAGAAGTCCCAGACAGATTTGGGGGTCCAAATATTGAGGAGTCCTATGTCCTACTTCTTGTCAGGATCTTGGGAGGTAGCAGGCCCCAAATTCCTTGTTGCTAGCATGGGTTAGACAAACAGAAGTACATATATTTGGTGCCAAGGCAGGTTGATCTCAGACAAACCTGCAGATCTTCCAGGTGCCCTGGGGTGCAGGGACAGCACATTCTTTTCTGGGGATTGACACTGACCAGCATCTGAGACAGACGGGAAGACTTGCAGGATGGAGATGCCATAGTAGATGTGTAAATGGTCAGATCAGGGGCCAGCGAGGAACAAGGACATCTCAGGTGTGGTCAGCATGGAGAAGGGATGATGATGAAGAACTAGATGTACCACCTACATCCCTGCAGATACGTGTGTGGAACAGATCTTGACCAAAGTCCAGGGGATGAGCTGTGAAGCCCCATGGAACTTGGGTGCCTCACCCCACTACCCTCTCAGGGAGATTTCAGGAGAAATACTTACGGGGATTGTCAGGATCCCTGGTTAGAGATAAGAAAACAATTCTGGTTAACATAAGCAGGAAAGGAATTTACTGGAAAGACACCAGAGAATTCTTACAATCAATGGACGCAGAAAAGAGGGCAGAGCCACCTCCAGCCCAAACCACAGCCCAGGGAGTGTCTGGTAAGATGCAGTGACACCACCTCTGCATCACCACTGTCAGAAATGGACACAGGACATAGCAGCACAATTCACCATAGCTAAGATTTGGAAACAGCCTAAGTGCCCATCAGCAAATGAGTGGATTAGAAAACTGTGGTACATTTGCACAATGGAATACTATGCTGCTATAAAAAAGAAGGAACTTTTACCATTTGCAACAGCATGGATGGACCTGGAGAGCATCATGCTAAGCAAAATAAGCCAGTCAGAGAAAGATAAATATCACATGATCTCACGCATATGTGGGATATAATGATCAGCATAATTTGATGAACAAGAATAAATCCAGAGACAAATGAGGTGGGGGGGGTGGTTAGAGAGCAACCAAAGGACTTGTATGCATGCATATTAGTATAGCCAATGCACACAGACACTGGGGTGGTGGGGCTTGCCCAGGGTGGGAATGGCTGGGGGCAGGGGGAGAGGGGGGTGGTCAATTGGGGAAAAAGAAGACATATGTAAAACTTTAGACAATAAAAAAAAATCTTATATAATAAAGATGTAATATGCAAATGGTCATTACGCTGTGAAGCATAATGACCGACTGCGTAACAACCAGATCATGGATCAGCAGGAGGGTGGGGCAGCGAGCTACAAACAAACGGTGGAGACAAGCTGTGGGAGGGCAGGGGGGTGGAGGGAGCTACAGGAGGGTGGGCAGCGGGCGGAGAGCTACAGGAGGGTGGCAGCGAGCTACTGGCAAGCTACTGGTGAACGGATTTGTATGCAGGGCTACTAGTAAGTAAAAAAAAAATAAAAAAATAGAATTAGAAAAAAAGAAAAAAAAGAAATGGACACAGGACATCACTGCCATCAACCTCTGCCACTTCCAGAACAGGACTTTGGATCTCATTGCTGCTGCTGCCACTGCCAGAACATATTCTCTAGTGTCCCTCACTTCCTCTTCACTGTGGATTTGATGCCTGGGTGAGGCTATCCTATTGACCAACATCGTGCACCCATTCTCCAGCTGCTTGGGAGCAAGCCTGTCTTTGGCTTTTATCCTGAGGGGATGGCCACTGACCACATGTGTTGTGGCATCCCTCAACCCTTGCCCCACTCAGAGGAAGAAGGTTCTTGCTCATACAGTCAAATATGACAGTGTCCAGTACGCTTGACTGAGAATACCTTGAGTCAACCAGATTTATTGGAACTGACTACATTTAATTTCCACCACTAGAAGGAGTGGGAACTTAAGATATAACATATGATTTAAAGTCAACCATAGAAGAAGATAAACGTACATTTTCACACACCTGAGCTTTGGCCTGAAAAGTGTATACCTGTTTCATCAGTCGAATAAATGACACCTTACTCGAGCACTTAACCATCACAACCACCCTGGACGTCATTCTTAGCCCATTTTCTAGTCAGGAAGCTGAGACTTTTTACACCAGGGCCCAGATTCAATCTTGGGTCTTTTGTTCTCCAGTCCTGAACCCTTTCCAGTGTTACATTGTGATTTGTTCTCAAGATGTTAGGGCCAGATGGTTACTGAGTTAGACTATTCTGGATGATTTTTTCTGAGCTCCTATCTTCAGCATGGTGCCATTTCCCCTTCTCTGATGTCTATGCACATGTCTGAAATGCTGCACATCTCCAAACATGCTACTGAAATTTAATAAATGCTGCAGAATTCATTCTTTCTAGGTCACAGTCCTGTGCCACCAGAGAAACAAAGAACGAGGTACTCTTTGCCTACCCACGCTATTTTTTTTCAATTACTTTCCCAAGCCCCTTTCTTCCTCTTGCATTCCTTGGATTGGAAGGGATGAGGAGAGAAGAAAGGCATTTTCCGGGTAATCTTGTGTGCTGTGTTCGCCCTGACTGTTCTTAGAGACATCATGGATCCATGCCTTTCTTTACCTCCTCTTAGCTGGGCAGAGTGCTCAGGAGGCAGGAAATGTTTAAGACCAGCACCGTAATAGGTATAAGTAAGAAACATATCTGCTTTCCATTAGGGAGATTAACTTCCCTGTTGGGGTTGTTGTTATAGGACTAAGTTGGGAAGCTGCTTGGGGCTGACTGGTGCCTCTTCTGACTGGGTGGGCAGTGCCCCCTCCCGGCTCCCCCTCTGAAGCAGGCAGTCTTCTTTCCCTTCCTCTGTTGGGGTGAGATTGATCAAAGGCCCTGCTTTAAGTAGTGACACAACGGCGCAATCATGGTGAATTGTTGTTTTCAGGACACTAGAGAGTGGAGAAGGGAAAACTGTGCCCATGTATTTTACAGCCGTTCAATGTTGAATTGCACAATTCACCATAGCTAAGATTTGGAAACAGCCAAAGTGCCCATCAGCAAATGAGTGGATTAGAAAACTGTGGTACATCTGCACAATGGAATACTATGCCGCTGTAAAAAAGAAGGAACTTTTACCATTTGCAACAGCATGGATGGAACTGGAGAGCATCATGCTAAGCAAAATAAGCCAGTCGGAGAAAGATAAATACCACATGATCTCACTCATATCTGGGATATAATGATCAACATAATTTGATGAACAAGAATAGATCCAGAGACAGATGAGGTGGGGGGGTGGTTAGAGAGCAACCAAAAGATAGGCCCCATGGAACTTAGGTGCCTCACCCCACTACCCTCTCAGGGAGATTTCAGGAGAAATACTTACGGGGATTGTCAGGATCCCTGGTTAGAAATAAGAAAACAATTCTGGTTAACATAAGCAGGAAAGGAATTTACTGGAAAGACACCAGAGAGTTCTTACAATCAATGGACGCAGAAAAGAGGGCAGAGCCACCTCCAGCCCAAACCATAGCCCAGGGAGTGTCTGGTAAGATGCAGTGACACCACTGTGGTAACTATAGCATCGATATTGGTTTCCCACTCAACATGTTTGTCTATTACTTATATCAACCCAACCCTAGCGTGGAGCCTCACAGGGAGTAAGGTAGCCACCATGTAGTAAACATTTAATGAATAAAAGAATAAAAACTCTTTCCAAACTTAGAAGCAGATGTGAATCCCTGTAGTCAGTAGGCAATGAGGGTGCAATGAAGAATATCAATGAAAAACAGGTGACAACTAGTTGTAGCTATTTGCTTATTTTCTGGGCATTTCTTCCCTCTCTCCATTCCTTCCTCCCTCCCTTCCTTCACTTTCCCCCTCCGCCTTTTATCTCCCCTCCCTCCCTCCCTCCCTCCCTCCCTCCCTCCCTCCCTCCCTCTCTCCCTCCCTTCCTCTTCTTTCTCTATTTCCCTCCATTCTTCCCTTTCTATCTTTTTTGGTAACTTTCATTATGGCAATTTTCAAACAAACACAAAAGTGGAGAGAATTGTCCAATGTACCTGTCATCCAGATTTATTAACAATCTATTTTTCTGCTTCATTACTTTCAATCTTTCTTTTTTTCACACTCATTTTGGGATAGTTAAAGCAAAACCCAGCCATGCAGTTGTTTTAGTATGTATCACAAACAGAATAACACTTAAAAAATCTGCAACCATAATGCCATCATCACATTGTCTCCCTCCAAATTAACCATCAGTCTGTAATACAATCTGATCTTTAATTTGCATTTGGCTTTCATCTTTTCAGAACTTCCTGTAAGATTCCTTCTTAAATCTTAATCTGTGGCTTATGATTAGTGCTTTCCTACTGTAGATGGCAACCTCCAACACATTTACCTCAAAACCCTAATTGAGTACTTATAATTACTCAGTGAATAACTTACACCTCCCTTAATGCATTTGAGGGACATTTCCCGAGCACTTGAAATGCTCCCAGCAGTCTGAGAGGCTCTGGAGCTATCGCGGTGAATAAGGCGGACAGTGTCTTTGGCCTCAAAGAACTTAACAGTTTCCAGGGGCCAGCTGGGAACCAGGACAGCTCAGGTGTCCTTCGATGGCCTCTGGCACTTCACACTCAGCCTCATGGAATCAGTCTGATCACTTTGCCCCTAAAACGCCAGCTCTCCTTAAGGTTCTGAAGTCTGGCAGTGGTCTCACCATTCTTCCTGCTTCCTGTGACTCGTTTTCTTCATCTTCCACATCCTGTCAGTTCCAAGCCTGGCTATTTTTCTCCTGAAATGTTTTTCCATATCCATCTTTTTTTTTTTTTTTAAATCAGGGAAAGCAGCCTTTTGTGATGAAGACAGCGAAACCAACTGTGTTAGAATGTTCATTCTACGTTATGCCGTCTACGTTGGGGCAAACTGAGGAGTTGGCAGCAGCTCTGAGGACCTGGAGTCCAGCATTTTGTGAGGTGGGTCCAAGGATGTGATGCTGGGCTAGAGATACAAGAATATGGTGGGAAAAGCCTGGAAAACATAACCACGCATCCCATACGTTGAGTGTGGCAATCAAGGAATGGGGAAAAAAAGAAAGAAAGCTGTGACCAGGAATAGAGAGAATAAGGTCGGGCAGATATGAAGCATGACACTGGGTGATCCATCTGGAATTGATTTAGAAGCAGAGAATCGGTGTTTGATCACCTCTTTTACCTAATAGCTTTCTGTGGCCATGTATCAGACAACACTCATTTATGATTTCATAGTTCTGCCGGTCAGAAATCCAGGCAGCTCAGCTTGGTCCTCTGCTCAGGGTCTCAGAGAACCCAGGTGTTGGTCAGCTAGGAGGCGGCGGAAGTCAGCTATCACTTCTATGTGGCCCAACCCCGCAGGCTTTCCAATATAACCCTCTTCATCCAATGGGGACGATTTCTCCTTTCTCTGCAGTATTTTTCAACCATGGTCTTGACATGAACAATGAACATAATCGTTCTACCTGTTTCCTCAGCTTGATTTAACGTAAGAGTCTAGGCTCTCTGTTTATTTTTTAAAAACACAGAATTCTTTTAGAGGTTTGAAGAGATTATTGCTTTCTGTGTGTGTACACGTGTGTTTTTATTTAAATTGCAGTTTTGTAACTTCATGATCTCACCCCATTGAAAACTGAGATGCTAAGACCCATTGCTGTTTCTCATTGATCTCAAGGCCATCTGGACTATTTAGTGTATTTAACACATGATCACATCAACAATAAGCTTTCTAGTTGGTTTTCAAGAAGATTTTTTTTTTTACTTACTGTACAGAAATTATTAAAAATGAGTCTCTTATTATTAGACTCATCGTATACTCCTCTGGATCACTTACCACTTTTTCTCAAAGGGTTTGAGAGTTTGCTAGTTGTAGTTTTTATTTCTGAGGTTAGCGTGTAAAAATGACTGAGGATTTTCAACAAGCTACATGACCATACCAAATATGTGATTAGATATTTATAAACATACTGCTCAAAAGAAAACACCCTCAATGTTTTTCAAACAAGTGGGAACACTGTTTTCTTTCCTTAATCAGAGGTTGCAATGAATATCTATTCATTCAGCATTTTAGGAAGAATTTTCCCCTCAGGTTCTGTGAGGATCCAATAGTTTGCCTATGTAAGATTTTTAAAATAATACATTTACTAGAAGTTAACATCTGATCCATTTGCCTTGAAAAACCAATGGCAATATTGAAGAAAGTGCTCTTAGGAAACCAAAACAATACTTATAGGCATTTAAATATAACATTCACCCGGTTAAGTACTATTGTCTGATCGAAGTGAGATGACAAAAATTGATTTCTGTGTTTTCAGCTTAATTTTCTCATTCAGAATTCATTTAACCTAATGTTGACTTGAGATAGCGGCCTGAAGGAAAAAAATCCACTCCAAACATTATTTCTACTGGAGGCCTTTTGGTTTTTAAAATTGATGTTCCATACTGTTCAGGACTTGAGTTGGCTAAGCAGGAGGTTAGGAAGGTTTTAGTACAATTGTGTTTCCCTCATTCTTCTCTTCTTCTTTTCCTTAGCCGATCCAGGCAGGATAAAAGCAGTGGCCTGTAGTTGGTGCTGAGTAAATCATTTTGAGTGAATGAATGAATGAATGAGTGAGTGAGGATAGCATACCACCAAGGAGGCTACGTTTTCTGGCGTGGTTTTCATCCTCTGTCAGGTGGCAGGTGACTTGCAGGAACCAAGAAGAGAACAGCTGCTTCCCATCACCTTCCCCCAAACTCCGGCAGCGGGTGTTGCTGTGACCTCAGTCTTCCTGGCACTTACTGCACAGGGAGGACGTGCAGGTTCAGAAATCTTGTGAAATAAAGTCAAGAAAATTTACAGGATGCCTGCGGGGCAGGGGGTACCAAAAAGACCAAATGGGAGTTTATGTAGTGACTGTACCAGCAAAAACTTCCCCTGGTGGCTGGCTGTGAAGTCTAGAATTTGGCTCCTAATGTCGTCGAGAGTGACACATGTTATTAATGGCACTGCTTCCTGGAATCTACTTGAATCTTACAAATTTCTCTCTTGCTCTCTCCTGTCTTCTCTCTCTCTCTCTCTGTCTCTCTCTCTGTGTCTTTCCCTGTCACTTTCTCTTCCTCTCTCCCTTTCTCTGTCTCTCACACACACTCTCTATCTTTCCAAGGTGGTAGTGGACAGGTGTAGAGAAGACAGCTGTATTCAGCGCCTGCGGAGATGGAGGAACAGTTCCTCCAGTGATAGGCACATTCATGAACTCAGGGTCATACTCCAAGAACATCTAAAGATGAATCAGCATCAGCATGAGGTACTTTGAGTTTTTTGGCATTTCCCAAGCTACCGGAGGGGGAGGGGGGGGGGGACAAAAAGGTGGAAATGAATCATTTCATGTAAATAAAACTTCAATAGTACTTTTCTGGAAAAAAACAGAAACAGCCCATCATAGAAACAACAGTCTCTGCGCCAAGAGGGAAGTAAGCAGGGAGCAGTTTGAACATGCACCAGGTCACCTCCTGGAGTGGCCGGGCCTTGCCCATGGGCAAAAAAAGTGAAATGGTTCATGCAGGAAAAGTGAGGAAAACAAATATGTAAATTAATATCATGATGAGAATCATGATCAATAGGTGTCAGAGGGAATGATAAAGCAGCTAGGCAATGAGATGTTAAGGAGTTTACTTCCTCCTAGAACTTTAAGACAAGGCCTGGAATTACTGGTGTTGTTACCATTATCATTTGCAGACAACATTTTCAGTGACTGGTAGCTGGAGTTCGCTCCTTGTTCCTTGTTAGGGCTGTTGGGGTTTTGATTTCTGCAGAATTTCCTCACTGGAGCTGTATGGTAAGACCTGACATCTCAAGTGCCGTCTTGAAAATCTTTGAAACTGAAAAGTTTCCAAAGACCGAAGTGTGAATTCCCCTGCTCTCACCAGATACGCCCTCTACCCGGGAGAAAGGGCTCCCCTAGCTAGTTTCTTCATTAGCCAGACTGGTTGCACTCCCCCTGGAACTCAACCTTTGCTTCACTGCTGTCTGCAAAATTATCCCGGCGAGGCACCTCACTCTCTTGATACTACAAAGTCCATAGCCCACAACCCTTGGTTGTTTAATCTACTCCCAAGTGCAACTCCTGTTGGACCCTGCCTGGCAGGCAGTGGCCTCCTCTCCCAGGCTGTAAGAATAGTGACTAATAGTGACTTGTTGTGTGTTCAGCCACCGGATACTATTTAGGGTGGGGTATACCTCCTTCACTAACAGGGCTGGGATATTGTCATTTATAAGAAATATATTTGGTCATTCCAAAGACCAAAATATATTTCTCATATCTATTTGGTCTTCTTCCACAGTTTCTGGCTCCTAGAGCCCCCAAATCCTTGGAATTTCCTGAACAATAAGAACAATGAGAGCGTCTTTTGTCATAGTATTTGGTCTCTTGTTCACAGTTCCTGAAATGGCCTCAGAGCCATAAAGGTGAAGAGGGCATCTTGCTATTCACAGCCAGTCCATTTCCACCACAGCTGGGTTTATGTTAATGTGGTGTCTTAGAAAGAAGCTAAGGTTGGGGACTAGTCCAGCCATGAATAGAGGATGGAAACTTGCAGTTTCATCCCACTGACCTCTGGGGAAGTTAGGAGGGGCTAGAGGTTGAATCAATCACCAATAACCAATGATTTAATCAATCATGCCTATATAATGAAACCTCCATAAAAACCCAAAGAGAAGGGGTTTGGAGAGTCTCTAGGCTGGGAAACCAGAGTGTTTCCACGTGCCACCAAGCGGGGTCCCAAACTCCACAAGGACAGAAGCACCTTGGTTTGTTACCTCCCTCTATAAATCTCTTCATCTAGCTATTGATTTGTGTCTTTTAAGACCCTTTGTAATAAATCAGTAATCTAATGAGTAAATGGGTTTCCTTAGTTCTGTGGGCCACTCTCGCAAATTATTCAAACCCAAGTAGGGGGTCACTGGAACCTCTGATTTACAGCTGGTAGGTCAGAAGTGCTAGTAACAATGTAGACTTGTGACAGGTGTCTGAAGCCCAAGGAAGCAGTTGCGGGAACCTCCAATCACAACCTGGACTTATGATTGGCATCTGCAACAGAGGGCAGTATTGTGGGGCGGGTCCCTTAGCCTGTAGGATCTGATGCTATCTCCAGGTAGAGAGTGGCAGAATTGAGTTGAACTGTAGGAACCTTAGCTGGTGCTGGAGCATTGCTTGTTGATGGGAAATCCCACCTCACTATTGGAACTGAGCGCAGTACCCTTTTTGAGAGTGAATAGGAGGTTATCAGAATATGTGCTCTCATGATTCTTGGGTATTGGCCAATGGTTGGTTTACCCAGTGGCCAAAGGGATTTCTGGGGACACCCATTTGCAGATGCATGGGGAGCCACAACACAGTCAGAATAAGGAATCAATAAACACAGAACTGACCTGGTCATTTAGTTTCTGGATCAAGCCTCATAATCCAGACACCAGAAAATGATCAGAAATCTGAAGTTATTCAATGAAAAAATGGACTCTATCTGATTCTATCTTCACATCCTGTCTCTCCCCATGGTGAAGCGCAATCTTTAAGACTTAACAGTGCTTTGAAATCAGCTCTTTGTTTTATGTTTGGTAACTGCAGTTCTTGAAGCTCTTGATTGCATTGCTTAAGATAAATTTGATATAGAAACATCAACAGGGAAAAGCAATGAAAACATTAGTTAAATTGAACTAGAATTCAGAAGCAAGGGGCTACTTGAGATGTTTTCTTCTTAATAAAAGCAGCCACAACACTAAACAGAGGTTAAGTTGTACTGATAGCAACTATTACTTTACATTTGGCTGTGTTATCATCAGTGTCAAATAATATATGCGTTTTTTCCTATGTAGAACCTCAAGTGCCTTATCTCATGGGATATTTTATTTACGCTGGCCAATTGGGTGCAGTAATATATTGAAAATAAGTTTTCTAAATACAGTTTTCGCTTTATTTTGCAATATGAGCAATGCAAGCTGGGATGTGGAGCTATAAGGTCATCACAAAAAAATTACACAGCAAAACTGCTATTTTTGGCTTTTAGTTCCTACCAGTTTGCCAACTTGCAAGTTATACTTATCAAGGGATCATACACTTTTTCCTTCTTGTTTCATCTTGAACCCTAAAATGCTAACAGAGATCATGAATGGTATTTGATTTAATTAGCTAGTGTTGCAATTGCTTGCTACATCTCCCAATATCTCTAAAAATAAACTTCCTTTGATTCCAGCTTTAAACTGACATCAAATGTGCTCACAGGAGAGAAAAGCATTACTTATCTATAATATGTCTGTTTATATTTCTAACTGGTATGCTTTATCACACAGTCCTTGGTTTATGTTAGAAAAGGATGGACCTATAATAAGTTAGCAAAAACCACAGGCATTCTTTTGAAATAACTCATAATGGGACATGTTCTTTAAAAAGAATATTTAAAGTTTGCAAAAGTAAATTTGTAAAGAAAGAATTTTATTTTATCCACCCTGTGAAACTTGAAGTAAAACATTACAGTATAATATCGTGGAGGCTCGATGCATGAAATTCGTGCAAGAGGCTCAGCCCTCGAGCCACCGCGGCTCAGCCCTTGCAGCCCCAGCTTCGTCTGGGAGGTCGTCTGATCTAATTAGCATATTATGCTTTTATTATTATAGATAGTATACAGGTGCAGTTCCTTTTTCTTTTTCTTTTTTTAATAGGAATGTATTGAGTGAATATCATTTGGGTTATTGAGATGAAACAATTTTAACCTATTGTACACAGAGAAAGACATCCTCCAAATAAGGTCTAGATTTATGCAAAGAATGTTATTTAATAGCTAAGAGTCTTTATTGGCTAGAATTCAAAGGAAACCACTGCCAAATTCAGATATGAAATTCAACAGAGCGTGCGGTAGGCAGAATTCTAAGATGGCCTCAAAGTAGCCCCTCTTCCCACCCTGCCCCCCTGTGGAGTCCAAGGCTGTGTAATCCCTGGGAATGTGAGTATGATGGGTTTTGCTCCATGATTAGGTTATGTTACAAGGCACCGTTGACTTTAATGCAGGGAGATTATCCATGTGGACCTGACCTAAGCACATGGTTTAGGTCACAGGGGAGGAAGTTGGAGATTTAAAGCAGGAGAAGGATTCCATGTACTGTTACCAGCTTCATGATGAAGGAAGCCAAGTGGCAAAACATTGTGGCAGGCTCTAGGAGCTGAGAGTAGGCTGTTGCTGACAGCCAGCAAAGAAAAGGCGACCTCAGTCTACCATTGCACGCAGCTACTGACAGCAAGAATGAGCTTGGGAGCAGACTTCCCTAGAGCCACCAGCCTAGAACTCAGGGCAACCAACACCTTGATGTTGGCCATGGGATATCCTGGGTAGAGAACACTGTCATGCCAAGCCAGACTTCTGACCTAAAGAACTATGAGCTAGTAAACGGACATTGCTTTACGCTGTGAAGCTTGTGACAATTTGTTACACAGAAATACAAAAACGAGTGCAGAACATACAATGATCTTTTACGGGAATTATAAATGGGAACATTTACATTTATTCATCATTCTCCTTCACAGACGAGGTGGGAAGGTAGCAGAGGGCGGAAATGAATGCTCAGCTATCTCAAACTACCTGTGGTGAAGCACTAATTTTGCTCATTTTCAAACTGTCGTGGACTGATTCTTTTACAAACGATGATAAAATAAATCAGTACAAAAAGGAAACAAAAACGCGAAGATATCCGAAGATCAGTCCCTAATTTGCTATTATTAGATGCAAATAAAGCTTCTTTGTCAAATTGCGACAGATGGGTGTAAGCACCTATTCTCAATTTTTGTACTTTTCACTAATCAGTAACAAATAATCCACGGACCAGGTCTTGTCTGCTGACCACATTTTGAGTAGCGCTGGTTTAGATCACATTAAATTTGAGCATTTCTGAGACTAAAAACATTGAACTGTTCTAAGACTCAAGAGAAAAATTTAGCAATCTGTGTGTTTTCAGCTGCTTTTAAATCAGGATACCTTAGTAAAACTGATATTTTGGCCCCGGAACCCTTTTATCACTAAAACCCTAAACTACAATGAAAATGAAGAAGTGGTTTATATGAGCTTGACAGAACTATACTAAAAATATTGTCATGAGGCCTGAATGTTTGTGTGTCTTGAGAGTCTAGAGAATGACACCACTTTATAGTTCCTTTCAAATAAATGAAAATTCTTCAAGTTGACCACTTAATGATAACATGGTGGGGGTCACTATCCCTATCCCCAACAATTCCTGAGTTTAGAGAATGAAAAACCACCAAGGCACCTAATTGACTTATACAGACACTTTATGCCCAGGAAGCACTTATTCTGTTGGTTATCATTATGCATTGATATTTTTGGCTTTCTTCTCAAAATCTTCATGTTGTACAAACAACCATGAACTATACTCATTAGCTCTAGCACTTTACTTAGGCAAAGTCAGTTTATTAATCAGTTGAGTGGAAAGGACTTCTGTCTTTTCCCTGTTAGTCTTTCTTAATGTTGAAAAAAAATTGTTACAGAACCTAAAAGAAGGGTTTTCTGATAAGTTATTATTTGCAGGCAAGCTGTGTAAAGAAAGCGGAATGGCTTAACCATGATTTCAGTAAGAGAAGCCAAGAGCAGCAGGATGGCTCATAGCATGTTCATATCATACTTTCCCTGCCTTATGAAAGAACTCAGCTTCATGAGGATTGTCCGTCTATGGAGAAAAATGGCATGGATAATAGCAACTTTATAGAACACAGCACCATATACCTGGAAGCAACATCAGGACCATTGAATATCGATCCTTACTGACTGTTTCTCTTAAGTTTCTGGTGGACCTTGCTGATCAACAACATTCTTCCCACTGACTCTAGATGTAGCCTCGAAATTGTTCTCAACATAGTATTCTAGGAGGTTAATAATTACCTGTTGAGATTAGCTCAAAATTAAACCTGTATACTCTCCTTATACCTAACATCCAAGATGGATTCTGTCTCTTCTCTAGACTAAAGTGATTGCCACTCATTCTCACTAAAGGGCATCTGGGCTTGCAGGTAGAAGTGGAGCCCCATATAAAGAAACCAATATTTTTACTTAATATGCTTTCTAGGCCGAGACCGGTTTGGCTCAGTGGATAGAGCATCGGCCTGCGGACTCAAGGGTCCCAGGTTCGATTCCGGTCAAGGGCATGTACCTTGGTTGCGGGCACATCCCCAGTAGGGGGTGTGCAAGAGGCAGCTGATCGATGTTTCTCTCTCATCGATGTTTCTAACTCTCTATCCCTCTATCTTCCTCTCTGTAAAAAATCAATAAAATATATTTTTTAAAAAATATGCTTTCTAGACACAGGGGCATGGTAAGATTAAAATGTTTAAAATACATTGTCTTTGGACAAACTACCTATCAGAATCCCCCAGTTTGTGGTAAGCCTGAGTTTTTGGATAGATTCACTCAGAAACCCTGAAAATTGGGTTTAGATAAAACTACTGCCAAGAGAGTGCACAACTGGTTAAGATGTTACTCTTAGTGATTGACCAATGGCTTTTCTATCAACTTAAAAGCAGAAGAGAGGATCAAGTGCAATTTTATTGGGGCCAGTTCTTGGTTGGCATATATTACAGTTTCATTCATGACTAATGAAATGGGATAGAGTGTACTCATTAAATTTGCAGATGGGTAAGTTGGCTAGGATCTTATATAGCTGACTAGAAATGAATTAAAATTCAGAAAGACCGTGGTACTATAAACATGTGTAGTGCTCTTTCTGTAATCCCCATCAAAATATAGGGAGCAATAGAAGCATTGATGCAAATATGTTTACCTTGGGCAAAAATTGGATTTTGCAAAATATGTAGTATGTATATGGCAATAACAAGTAATTGGTCAAGATTTGAAGACTGCTTTGCAGTAGATGCGGCTGGGTGTGTTAGGTTAGATTATTACAGTGGCATCACAATTCTGGATATATGTGTATACCCAGTGCTTCATAGAGGAAAAGCTTAAAGTGAAGCGCACCATTGCAAGTGTACTTGAAATTAAACAAGACAAAGAATTTGGAAGGACACTGCAGTTGAATTTTTATTTTATTTCACATGAAATAAGATAGGCATATGCATCCTAAAAGTTATTCCTGAACTGTTGTAGTCCAGCGATCTTGTAGTTCCTGGGTATTGAATAAAAACCATCATAGATTTTTCTGATTAATCCAGCTTGATTTTTTTTTAATAGAGTTAACAGCCTGAGAATGAAAGAGAAAGCAAGGGAAGCAATATATCATAACTTTAGGAGGGTTTTATAATATAAACTACATGACAAAATAATCAAAAACTTTCTGAAGTTCAAACAACGATTTAAGATGAATGGGGGATGACTTCTGGGATGGTGGAGTGATAAACTATATAAACATTTTCTTCCCAATGAAACAATTATAAGTGGTAAAAATCACTAAAAATATATTAAAATGTTTGGAAATTTACTGAAGGGCATTCAGTTAGAAAGGTACTTGAAGGAAGTATATTTATGCTTGATAAATAAATGAAGAAACATTTATTCAGGAAACTACTGTGTCACAGTAGCATGTGAGCCATAACCTTCTCCCTCCCCACTTCCAGCTCAGCATGATGGAAGTTTTACCCCAGGTATGTGCAGCCAAGAATACAGGGCTCCCTCTCCCCCATAGCTCCTAATTGTGGTCTATGTTATCTCCTTGGGAGGTACAGGCCACCAAACCCCCACAGTATGAAGCTTCTGATGTCATGCTTCAAAGGCTAGAGCTTTGAGCATCTATCCCCCTCCTTAAATCTATGAAGGAGTGGCTGGGTCTCAGGCTATCTTTCTCTACCCATAACTCACTCACTGGGTGAAAAGTTTACCCCAGGCATGGCAAGCCAAGTACACTGGGCCCTGATTGTCATTGTCCTGTCTTACTTAGAGGGTGCAAAGTATGCCCTGGGAGAGGTATGCTGAGAAGACCAGTGGCTGCTGCCCTAGCCCAGCAACCTGATCTTGAGGCAGAGTTATCATTTGAGAAAAATATGTCTCTTTCCCCACCTACAGATCTGGAGCAGTGAGGTAGAGGTTTGCCAGGGAAAGGACATCAAAGTAGAGAGAGGTCTGTGAGCTCTTCCCAAAGAAATGGACTTTATTTGAAACAGTAGGGGGGAAATTTATGCCTAAATGTGACAAAATTGAAGAAAGAATTGAACAATAATTTTTAGATACTTCAATACCCCACTTTCAAAAATGGATATGAAAACAAGCAGAAGGTCAACAATATAAACCATGTATAACTAATAAACATTTATAGAACATTCTAGTCTACCCAGCGGAATACATATATATTCTTTGCAAGTGCATATTGATAGCCATAAAACAAGCTTCAATACATTTAAAAGTATTGGAATCATGTAGAGTATGCTTCCTGACAATAATGGAATGAAATTAGAAATCAATAATAGAAAGAAATTTGTAAGATATGAAAATGTGTGAAAATTAATCAGCACACTTCTCAATAACCAATGGTTCAAGACAACATTACAAGGGAAATTAGAAAACACTTTTAGATGGGTGGAAAGGAAGATACAGAATACCAAAATGTATGGAATGCACTGAAAGCAGTGCTTACTGGGAAATTTGTAGCTATAAATGCATATATTAAAAAAGAAAAACTATTTCAAATCAATTACTGTATTAATCTTCCACTTTAAGACATTAGAAAAAAAGGAGAAAATGAAATATAAGGCAACCCAAAGGAAAAAAAATAATAAAGATTAGGGTGGAAATTAATGGAATAGAGAATAGAAAAAGAATAGAGAAAATCAACAAAACCAAAAAGAGAAGGTTCAAACTACAAAAAGCAGGAATGGAGGAGGAGACTTCCCTACTAATCCTATAGAAACAAAAGGAGCTCAAGGGGATACATTGAATAACCCTATGCCAAAAAATTAAATTCCTAGAAAACCACAAACTTCTAGAACTGACTAAAGAAATAGCACAACTAACAAAATGAAAAATAGATAAACTAAACTTTATTAAAATTAAAAACCTCATAGGTCTTCTTTGTTCCCCATACTAATACTATCATTAAGAACTGCATATATGCAAAACCCTGGACACAGACAATTGGGTGGTGAGGGCTTGAGCAGGAGGTCAGGGGAAGATGGGAGCAAACTGGAAGAGGTTAATGGAGGGAAAAAGAGGACCTATGTAATACTTTCAATAAATAAAGATTGAAAGAAAAAAATAAAGTGTACAATTCAAAAATAATTGCTCAGCTAAAATGTTCTAACCACACCTTTATTTTTACTTGCTTTTTAAAAGCTTTATTAAA
Organism: Eptesicus fuscus; assembly: GCF_027574615.1. Taxonomy (NCBI): domain Eukaryota; kingdom Metazoa; phylum Chordata; class Mammalia; order Chiroptera; family Vespertilionidae; genus Eptesicus; species Eptesicus fuscus. The sequence continues at coordinate 9,657,685 of NC_072491.1, forward strand.
ATACTAGTGGCCCGGTGCATGGATTCATGCACATTGAAAGGAAATTAATTAAAATAAATATCTTAATATTGCTATTTGCCCTTTATGTATAATAGAAATGTCAGAGATGAAAGAAAATTAGTAAAATGTATATGAAAATAATATACAAATTGATTAATAAAAAGAACAACATGATATAACAACAAAAACATGATATAAAAATAACAGTGATAAAAACAATGACTGATAAATTGATTAAACTTATTCTAATATCTCCCTGTATACCACATTAAGAGTAAAAACACTTTCAGAGTGCTTGACTAATTTTCCTTGTGATAAAGTATTTACAACTTTAACTTTAATGTCACATGCTCTTTGAACTCGAGAGAAAGCAACATACTAGTATAACTGACCATGTCCAAAAACAGGTTCAGGTAGGAATATTCCTACTCTGTCTAGAGTTTGTCCTTGTGATTTATTAATAGTCATTGCAAATGCTAGCATCATGGGAAACTATCTTCGAATTAATTTAAATGGGAGGCCAGTGTCAGACGGGGACAAATCAATTCTTGGAATCAGAACAACCTTTCCTTCCTGTTAATACCTCAGCTTTGAGAAACACACCCATGCGATTGGCGCCAGTGAGAGCTTTATATATATCATGCATGTGCAAGTCAACGTTTATTTTTAAATTGCCAGTGCCGTCATATGTACTGGCTGGTCAGTCAGATGATCAATGGACATACAGTCAACAGTCGGTCACTTAGCCTTTTATATAGAGGCCTGGTGCATGAATCCGTGCACCAGTGGTGTCCCTTGGCCTGGCCTGTGGGATCAGGCTGAAACTGGCTCTCCAACATCCCCCGAGGGGTCCTGGATTGCAAGAGGGTGCAGGCCAGGCCGAGGGACCTCACTGGTGCACAATCAGGGTCAGGGAGGGACGCGGGAGGTTGGCCAGCTGGGGTGGGACTGCGGGAGGGCTCCAAGGCATGTACGGTCCATCTCACTCAGTCCCTATTGGCCAGACCCCAGCAGCAAGCTAACCTACCAGTCAGAGCGTCTGCCCCTGGTCGTCAGTGCACGTCATAGTGACTGGTCAACTGATTAACTATCTGCCCCCTGGTGGTCAGTGCACATCATAGCGAGTGGTTGAGCAGCCTTAGCATATCATTAGCATATTATGCTTTGATTGGTTGAACAGCCAACTGGACAACCAGACACTTAGTATATAGGCTTTTATTATATAGGATATTTTCACACCATGCCATTCACCCGTTTAAAGTGTCCAATTCAATGCTGTTTAATATATTTACATAATCTGTGAGACCATTGCCACATCTAAGTGTAGAAAATTTTCTTTATCCTTCTCCCAAACCATCATACCATTGGCATAACATACAGTTATACTAAATAGTGTATAAGGGATGATTTAATATAAACTTCACACACATACACACACACATACCACACACACACAGAGTATACTCAAATAAACTTGGATTTCACCATTCTATCTAACATCCTGGAATGTTGCATCAGGGTATGCTTGGTCATGGGAAAAAGCAGCCCTCAAATGTTAGTGGCTTGAAAGATAAAGGATTATATCTTAATCACACTACATGTCCATCTGTGGTCAGCTGGGACTTGCTGTTTGTTTCTCCTTCATCATCACTCAAGACCCAGGGTAAGGGAGCATCCACTAGCTGGGGCCTTCTCAATCTCTGGGGCAGAAAGAAAGCGGTGTGGCCTTTAACTGTAATGCCTGGGAATACTTCCAGCCCCAATTCATTGGCCGGAGGTGGTCACGTGGCCCCACCTAACTACAGGGGTCCAGGTGGACTACCTGCCTGTAGACTGGAGAACTGCAAATATATTTGTTTAGCAGCATTAGCAGCTAGCTCACAGTATTTTTAGAGACACTGTTCTTTTATTAAACACAAACTTTTAACTTTAGAATAGTTTTAGATGTACAGAAAAGGTGTAAAGGTGGTATAACTGAGGAAATGGTGATGTTCAGTTCGAAGATACCAGGAAGGAAAACAAAATCGGAGTATACTGTTGTATTTTCCACTTAAGTCCCTCCCTTCTGCCATCCAGTGTTGGAAAATGGAAGCAGTTAATTCTAGTCTTGCCTTAATTCAGTGATGGCGAACCTATGACACGCGTGTCAGCACTGACACGCGTAGCTATTTCTGATGACACGCGGCCGCTGAGGCGGCTGCATGCTGAGGATGAAACATTTGCGAAATAATGTTTTTTTTCTCAAAGTGACACACTACCCGAGTTATGCTCAGTTTTTTGGCGAAGTTTGACACACCAAGCTCAAAAGGTTGCCCATCACTGTCTTAATTGAAACTCTGATGATAATTGCTGCTTCTACCACCCTATAGCAATTGGGAGAAAGATTATGTCCCATCTTTAGTCAGATCAGAGACTAAGTTACTGGGTGACATTGGGAGTGACAGCTTTCTGTAGCTGCAGACCCCATAAAACTGACCTAAATAAACAGGTGGGAGAGAATAGTCATGGGAATAAATTCCTTAACTCATTATCAGGACTTTGGATTTCCTTTCGTGGCTGAATTCTGGGATTGTATTACTAATGCAATGATTGTAAGACACAGGCTGTTTGAAGGTGACCTGACCAATGCCAGGTACGGCTGGCTGATACCTGTCACAGGCGACCCTAGTAACAACAGCTGTTTTTAATAACTGAAAGTTCAGCCTCAGAATTCCTATGGAAAGGTGTGGGTGAACATAAATGTCTGGAGTAAGAGTCTTTACTTCCCCTTGCCCTGACTTGCTCATGTATTTCCATAAAAAATAAACACCTCTCTTACAAATTATGCTATGATGAGTATCTATGTACCCATGTTTTCATAATTTTTTACTATTGTCTCAGGCCTAATGTATAGCATTGGCTATCTTGATAAAAAAATATAACATTTGTAAGGCCCTTGATACATATTTCTGAATGTATATCAGGGCCTTACAAATGTTAATATTTTTAAGTAGTAGTATATTCTTAGTAGTAGTGGATGAGAAAGTCTATTTTTACATCATCATCAACACTGGATTTTTCTTTAATATTTATAAATTTAGTAGATGAAAACTTGTATCTTTTAAAAAATATATTTTAATGATTTTTTTACAGAGAAGAAGGGAGAGGAGGGATAGAGAGTTAGAAACATCGATGAGAGAGAAACATCGATCAGCTGCCTCCTGCACACCCGCTACTGGGAATGTGCCTGAAACCAAGGTACATGCCCTTGACCAGAATCAAACCTGGGACCCTTCAGTCCGCAGGCTGATGCTCTATCCACTGAGCCAAACCGCTTAGGGTGAAAACTTGTATCTTATTTTAATTTTAATTTCTTTGAAGTACTGGATTTTAGACCTGACCCACTGACTCTTAGATGATACATACTTCATATGTCTATGGGTCAATTTAATATGATTTCTTGTAATTATTTTATAGGTAGCCTTTGTCCATTTTTAATTGGTATGTTCATTTTTATCCTGTTTGATTTATAAAAACCACTCATATATATTAACTATAAATAGGCATAAATAAGAATATATTATACCCATTGCTAGTATGTATTCTGTAGATACTTTACCAGTTTCTCCTTTGTCATTGTATTTTGCTAATGGTAATTTTGACATTCAACATTTATTTAGTGTTACCCTCCTGAAGTCATATATAACCAGCTCATCCTTTTACATTTTGAGTATAATTTTATGCTTATAAAGAATAGCTCTACCTTAAGAAAAAAATTCCCTCTTTTTTGGGAAAATTTAAATCTATAATCCACATGACCTGGTAGTGCATGCTGTAAGATAGAGAACTAATTTTCTCCAAATAAACAAATGTTCCAATTTGAATTTTCTCCCTTAATATTTATTAAATTCTTATGTATCTTTTTTTTTTTTTAATTTCATGGTTCACCCACTGAGTTCTATGTCAGGACAAAAATACTTGTTACAATTTTTTGATGCTTTTAAGTTATAGTAGTCTTCCCCTCCCCCCATTGACAGAGTATTTTTAATTTACTTGAAATACCAATTTATGCTTAATTTACCAAAAATTTAGAATGATTACATTTAGAAAGTCACTCTGGAATTTAATACAATCACAAAATCACACTTATAATTTCTCCAAATATATTATTAATTTGAAGACATAGCATCTTATATTTTGAAATGGGAATCAGGTTTATGTTTTGAAATTTCCCTAATTGAAATTCTTCATGCGTGGAGAGATATTATAGAGAAAATTATTTTAACGTAGTGCACATATCCCCAAATGATAACGTAAGATATGAAACTGTATAGACTCTGTCACCCCATGGTGTTGTGAGGCACATGGGAAAGGGAAGAATAGCTGAAAGGGTGTTGAGAACAATCGTGTGAGAGGTGGTAGAACCATGCGGAAGAAAGCTGTCCCAGGGGACTGGCAAGGGAGGAAGCCCAAGACTAAACAGGCCATGTTGGAGGACGCTATAGAGCTCTCCACTGTTGTTATGGCCTTGGGATTTTTATTTCCCCTCTGGGGTGTGGAGGTCTCTATCAGGGAATGGTAAACCTAGAACTTGGGAAACCTGGACTTGGGGAGGCTAACCAACATAAACACACAGAACAGCTGGGCCCTGTGGGTCCTTCAGGGAGGGAAGAGGGTACATGCTGCTGGCCAGAGGGCTTGGAGCCACCAGTGGACTCCTTTGCCAAGGTTCACAAACCAAGATTGAATTTCCAGGAAACTTGAGCCAAACTGTGAAGGGACCTGGGCTGTGTAGAATGTCAGGTAAGAGACATGAGGAAACCACATAATTCAGGATTATTCCTTTGATCTAAAACTAGAAAGTGGGGACAGTCGGGGGAATTTGAATTCATGGGAATCCTTCCCAAACAAAATTCCCTGATATCTACTTTATTTGTCAGTCTAGGGCTTTGAAGGACATGAGTCTGGTTGTAGCCTCACCAACTCTTGAGTGGAGGAGGGCAAGACCCATTAGTTCACTCAGAATGCAAAGAATAAACTAAACGTTCTCAGTAATGTTAGATTGCAGGGGAGAATTAATTTCTTCATTGAAGTAACAGTGTTAGAAAGTTGAGGATGGTATAGAGTTCCTTTCCAGGTAATTTTTGAGAAGAGGGAACTCCTCACCCCGACTTGCTCATTTCCCTATGGTAGAGACAGAGGTGGGGGTGGGGTGGGGGAGGGTGAGGAATAATTGCTGCCATCTGGAAGTAACTTTAGCTCTTTTCTTTTTGGAAATGTTTATTACATTTTGCTAAGCCATTAGGAAATCACATTTATTTAAATGTTTTAAAAATGTGGTATGCTAATTTTAAGAAATCTTTATGCTCAATTCTATCTTTTAGTCATCAGGAGACACAGGATGGTGTGGTAAATTGAGCAATGGAGATTGAGGTACTAGATCCAAGTCTGCCACGAACTACAAAAGGGCCTTGGGAAAAGTCACTTACCTGCCATGGGCCTCAGTTCCTTCAATTTGAAAAATGAGGTTGAGGACTAGCTAAGCTTTATAGTTACTCCACTCCAACATCAGCCTCAAATTTCTAAGATTTATGTATGTCCACTTAGAGGTAGGACAAAAGATGTGTACTCAAATAGGCCTAAAAGGGTTATATTTATGCTGTAAAATACAACGAATATTCCTGTTGCTTATGTGCATTACTCATTAAATAATATCCCTATTAGCTTATGCTTATTGTTTCAGTATCAATGTCAATAATTTTTATTCCTCTCACAGGATATTTATTTTTTATTTTTTTCCATTTCACCGGATATTTAAATGCATGATTGCACAAAGGTAGACCAGCTGAGTGTATTGGAGTATATGTTTGTGTGTGCATTTGTGTTTTCCCATAGGAACAAAAACACTATTGTCAACTGAGAATGTAATTCTTCAAAATCAAGAGCTTTCTTGCATAAAAAAACCTCAGCAATGTTAAATTAGTTGCCAGCTAAAAGAAATGCCCTTAGCTGATTTTCAGCTGTGTAACTGCAGCTTCGTTTTCTGCCTCACTCTCGAGCAGTTGGGATTGGGCCTTCCCTTAGGAAACCTCTTCATGATCTAAAAGGATTATATGTTGTGTTTCTTTATTTTTCTCTGGAATTACTTTTGTCTGTTCATCTTAGTTAAAGCAACATAAAAAGAAACTTACCTGGAAAGAAATAAGCCCTACTGAGAAAAGAAAATGCTTTATATAAGGTATTCATGTATGAGGTAGGTAAAGGAAGTATTTCAGAACTTTAGGACTAGTTACTTTTCTTTGGATAAGTACTGGGTAAAATGTAGCATCGACCAAAAAGCAGTGTGGAAAATTTTATTTTTATTTCATCATTAAAATCTTCAGTCTGCCTATTACTATCAAATATGTTTATCCTTATAAGTGGTCACAGCTAGGATTCTCCCTTTAGCTACATTTGGAATATAAGAGTGTTATGAAAAAAAAAAATTGGGCCGAAACCGGTTTGGCTCAGTGGATAGGGCGTCAGCCTGCGGACTCAAGGGTCCCAGTTCGATTCCGGTCAAGGGCATGTACCTTGGTTGCAGGCACATCCCCAGTAGGGGGTGTGCAGGAGGCAGCTGATCGATGTTTCTCTCTCATCTCTCTCTCATCGATGTTTCTAACTCTCTATCCCTCTCCCTTCCTCTCTGTAAAAAATCAATAAAATATATTAAAAAAAATTGGGATAATCTAGTACAATTCACTAATTTAATAAAAAATTTACACCAAAGGAAAGAGTCAATAATGAGATAGGACTGGTGGGTGTGGCTCAGCGGCTTAGTGTCCATCCATAACCAAGGTTATGTTCATCTGCATACAACCTGCTATTGTTTCTCTTCAACATCTCAGAATCACCATTGACATCTCATCACATGCTTCTTATAAACATAATTTATAGATTGTAGCAAAAAGCAGATATTCACACCTTTAAAAGTTCTAAAAGTACATCTTCTGACACTCTTGTGTTTCTCCTACTCTATCATGATTCTTATGTAGCTTCTTGTTTTCAAGTAAGTGGAGACACTGATGTTAATTTATATGAACTGATGTATGTCTTCATTGTTCTGAAAAGAAAAACCCCCCACAAACACAAAGTGTTACGAGCTTTACAGTGTACACTAGCACATGAAGTTTGTGTTTGACCTCAGAAACCATTGTTTTGACTCTATTATCTTTTTCTATCTCCCACTCAGTAACTGAAAGCATTGTTCCTAATGTAAATCAATTGTGAGTTACTAGTTTGTTCCCTATGGCAAGAACTGTGGATCCTGATTTGAGTTCATAAGCTCATGAACACAGCACCACATCATTCAGATAAAATTATCTGGTGCCTGATTCCTTCCATTTTCTACATCATATGGGCTTCAGGTTCAATCTCATATTTGCACTTGGGATTCCTGCCTTCTTCAAAATGTTTCCAAGGTCTCCTCCTATGCTTGTCCATTGTGAGCCCAATAGTTGGCTCACCAGGCCTCACCACACTATGCCCTGGCACCTGCGCCTAATAGACTATCAACTTAGTCTTTTCCTGGTGTCTGTCACACCCAGTTCCATTCCATCTCCCATAACGGAATAGAAGCATTTCCTTTTTGCTGCCTCCATCCCCCTGCTGCTGCACTCGAACTTTAGATAGGTGAATGTTAGTGTCTTTTAATTACTTCTCTCACCTATTTAAGATCTGCTGAAAATAACATCCAAGTGTGAACCTCACAGTCCAAGTTGCAATTTCATCCAGGATGACAGAATTTTCACTTAGTTGATTTTGGAAAGCACACTTTATTTTGGCCACTATATAATCAGCCACACGACTCTATATTCTTTCATCTTCCTTTTCTTTTGCTGCTTGTTTAGTTAAAGGATCTGCACAACAATTTTACACATAGTTATCTCTTCACATTTTGGCAATATGTCTAGGCTAGAATGAAATGTGGCTCAGGTGGGATTTCTTAAATATTTAGCTAGGCAAGGCTTCAACAAAGAAAGCAGCACAACTATTCTACAGACGATGTTTAGATAAATAATTGTTCAAATTCTCACTTACAACGAAGCTGGTTTATTCTTGACAGTCCTTTAAAGTCCTTCCCCCCCGCTAGTCACAGTCCAATGAAGTTGACCTGGCAAGAGACCAGATTGCCTCTTCGAAGATTACGAGTTATTAGTGTCATTGCCTCCTCTGCTGTACAAATGGTTGCTACGTTTAGCACAGCCACAAGTCAGCTTTTAGACCCAACCAGCCTTTCAAAATATCCTTTAAGGAAGAGGACTATGTTCATTTGACTCTAAGATCTGAATCTCTTTCCTGGGTTTTCTGAGCAACCTAACTTTAGTTTTGCCCTTAAATTTCCAAGTCAACACAAGTCATTGCCCGAGAAGACCTGTCCAAGAAAAGGCTCTTGTGTGTGAATCCAGTCACTGGCCTCCAGAAGGTTCACCAAGATGGCCATTCTTTCCCCACACTTGAGTCAGAGGATTTCAGTTGGGCTTCTCTCTGTGAACAACCGGCACTAAGACCCAGTGACACTAACTCCCTACTTGAATCTACAGTGCATTGTCCTCAGTCTTCCAGCTGCCGCCTTCTGCTGTACCCAGCATCCTCTGACACTTGTATTGACTCTGATAGGTATTTTAGGCTATTGGAAAGAACTGTGTGGCGAAAGGAATTTTTTATCTTCTATGCAAAGTAATTTGTAGTAGTGAAAAAGCAGATGATTATGCAGTAACTGGTAATTTTGGCAGCCCAACGGAGTTGGGGATATGATAGCATTGGACATGTATCCTTAGATATCTGCTCAATGCTGTTTCTTGCATAGAGTCTATAGAAAAGGCAGAGCTCTACAGGACTCAACTTAGGTTTTCTGGAAAAGGGAAACTTACGGAAATAAGTGGTCTTACTAGAAAGAAAGTCAGAATCATGCATCCAGGAATGCTAGGTAGATGATAGTTGCTCTTCTCTGACTAGTTATTATAAAAGTATTGCAAATATTTCAGGATAATTTTTTTACATTAAATTTATTAGATTGACATTGGTTATATAGGTTTCAAGTGTACAGTCCTATATAATAAAAGGCTAATATGCAAATAGACTGAACGGTGGAACGACCGGTTGCTATGACGCGCACTGACCTCCAGGGGGAAGATGCTCAATGCAGGAGCTGCCCCCTGGTGGTCAGTGTGCTCCACAGGGGGAGCACTGCTCAGTCAGAAGCCTGGCTCATGGCTGGTGAGTGCAGCGATGGTGGTGGGAGCCTCTCCCGCCTCCGCAGCAGCACTAAGCGCTGACGGCTTAGGCCCAGAGGGAGCGGGCCTAAGCCATCAGTCGGACATCCCCCAAGGGCTCCTAGACTGTGAAGAGGGTGCAGGCTGGGCTGAGGGACCCCCCTTCACGAATTTCGTGCACTGGGCCTCTAGTTCTATGATATATAGTTTGTATATTGCATTGTGTGCCCACCACCCAAAGTCAAATCTTCCATTACTATATACCTCACCTGCTTTACCTTTTACTACTCCACATCCTGCTTTTCTCTAGTGACCACCATACTGTTGTCTGTGTTTAGGGGATTTTATGTTTCATTGTTTTTCTTGTTTGTTCATTTGTTGTTTTCTGTTTTATAGCCCATATGAAACCATATGGTGTTTTACTTTTTCTGCCTGACTTATTTCACTTATATTCTCAAAATTCATCCATGTTGTAACAAAAGGCAATATTTCATCTTTTCTTATGGCTAAGTAGTATTCTATTGTATAGATATACCTTGTCTTCTTTATCCAGTCATCTATTGAGGGACACTTTGGTTGTATCCATGTCTTGGCCACCATAAATAATGCTGCAATGAACATAGGGGTGCATATATCTTTGTGAATAAATATTTTCAAAAATTTCATGTAGATACCCAGAAGAGGGATTGCTGCGTATATGGTAACTCAATTCTTAATTTCTTGAGAAACCTCCATACTGGTTCACATAGTAGCTGTACCAGTTTATAGTCTCACTAGCAGTGAATAAGGATTTCATTTTCTCCACAACCTCTCCAATATTTGTCATTACCTGTCTTGTTTATAATGGCCATTCTAATAGGTGTGAGGTATAGTTTTGATTTACATTTCCCTAATAGCTAGTAAAGTTGAGTATTTCTTCATATATCTATTGGCCGTTTGTATGTTTTCTTGGGAGAGGTGCCTGTTCAAGTCTTCTGTCCATTTTAAAAAATTGAATTGTTTGTTTGATATCAAGTTGTCCAAGAATATTCTGGGAAAAAAAACCTTGATGCCTGAGAAACTATTTCCGGTTTTTTCTCTTAGATGGGTAGAAAATACTAAAGTGGTTGAGATAAGCGATTTTCTTTAAAATACATGTGCTTCATTGAAAGTCAGGAGTGCTGTTGGTTTCATGGTTACCATATTGGGCAATTTGAAGTTGGTGACTTAACCTTACTATTCCTTATTTACTTTTCCTATAAAATGGACAACATATTCTCTGCATCTGTGAGAAAGTATGTAAAATGACCACAGCATTGCATTTTATATAAACACACCCAAAGACTTTGCCAAAAGGATTTCCCTCACTCAAAATGGACAGTGGCATAATAGTTGTAGGATACTTGAATAGTTATTTAATTCTTTAGTGGGATGGATTTTGTTACAAACACCTAAATCAAACAAGGATTTAAAAGAAAAATTCTACTTCTTCTAATAATAATGATTCTATTTAAAGTTCACCATTACTAATAGGTTGGGATATTGTGTGCATGTGTGATCTGGAATCCCTCAGCCAAAGTCTGGGATATATTGTTAGTGATTAAGTGAAAATGAATCTCACCTTGGGAATGAAAGGAATAAGTATGCTTGAGAATAATAACTTCAACATTTGTGCATGAGTTTGGAGCAGGCCTGCCTTAATGTTGTAATCCTTTAAAAAGGTTTTAAATGAAGTAGATAACTAATTTGTCCTCCAGAAATCCTTCTCAGATTACTCTCTGTGTGTGCAGGATGGTTCCAGCCCACCTGAGGACTTTTTGTTCGACACACTCATCCTACTGGGACTGAGCTGAGTGGAAGGAGGGGAGGTTACATGGGAAAGCTTTGTGTTTTCAGATAGCTCTTATGCTTCTAGTGCAGTCAATTAGGAAGTGAAACCCTCATCAGTTGGCAGGGTGCATTGTTGGCTACTAAGGCATGGTGACAAATAGCCCTGAAAGGTCTTCGCTCTCTTTTGTAAACAGAAAGGTAAGGAATTTGGACAAAAATGCACGGGTGAAGATCTGCTTTTCATCAGGGTCTACCCACATAGTAAACAACAGAAATAACTTGTTTTAATAAAGCGTGGTGTTGAAACATTTATCAGCAAGTCCTTTCTACTGGCTTCAAAAGGTATATTTGGATAAGAGAAACCCTTCCCCAAAAGAATACAATGTGAAATTTAATTATAACATTTTCTTCACGTCAGGTTCAAGAAACTGCAGGGAAAGTTTGACTCATGAATTTATTTCTTATTAGGCTGAGACATTATGATTACATATTTACTTATTATTGGGGGTAGATATGGTTGGGGAGGGGAGAGAACGCTGCAAAATGTTTGATGTGGAACAGGTTAATGAATTTTATTGTTTTAAGTGCCTGCTTTCTTCCTCATCCTCTGTATAGGATATACTGGGTTCCATGGAAAAAAACCTTTCCAAATAAAAAAATGTATTGTTATGATGAGAAAGTAAAACAAATTCTAGGCCAACCGGGTAGAAAGCATAAGTAGCACTAGGAGGCAGGTCTGAGCCTTTAAGGAAGTGGGACTGTAGTACAGTAGACAAATTCAAAATGAAATTTCGAGAAAGAGAAGGGAGAACATTAACATAATAGTGTCCACTTTGGGGATGGGTACTGGAAATGCAAGAATTACAAAGAAGCAAGTATAATTTAAAGAAAGTTCTATAGAATTTGTTGAAGTCTCAATTTTCTCTCCGCCAGTTAAGGAGCAGAACCTCCTAGGAAGGTTGTACAGTTCGGTTCAATGAAATGTTCTGAGATGACGGAAGGTGACCTGTGCCACCTAGGACTGTGACCACTGGCCACACGTGGCTACCAAACACTTGAAATGTGGCGAGTGTGACTGAGTAACTGAGTAATTTTAATTGATTTTATTAACCACATGTGGTTAGTGGCTATTGTAGAGGGCAGATCAGCCAGGCTTTACTGGTTTGAACTTGACTACATTATGATCAAGGGATGGGCTTTGTCATAGGTCAGAAAGGATAATTCTGAGAAAATTTGAGAGCTCTGATGAGGAAAGACAATTTCTTGCTTTAAATCTGTGATGCTATGAAGCCCCTCAATTTGCACTAATGCAAATATTCCCTAGTTATAAATATCTCATACCTATTTATCCCCTTTGTGTATGCAAGGTCAGTGATGGACCGTACCCACCCTTGCCTGGACCGGCTGCATTGGCCAAAGACAGAGAAAGAGGCAGACTCCATCTGAGCACTAAATATCAGGCTTTTAAATGGAATTAAATGGAATCTTGGAGATTTCACCTATTTTTGCTTTTGTTTTCCTTTTCTTTTTATTGAATGTACTAGAGGCCTGGTGCACGAAATTCATGCACAGGGTGGGGTGTGTGTGTGTCCCTCAGCCCAGCCTGCACCCTCTCCAATCTGGGACCCCTCGAGGGATGTTGGACTGCCCGTTTAGGCGTGATCCTGGTGGGATTGGGCCTAAATGGGCAATAGGACATCCCTCTCACAATCCAGGACTGCTGGCTCCCACCCACTCACCTGCCTGCCTGCCTGATTGCCCCTAACTGCTTCTCCCTGCCAGCCTGATCACCCCCTAACCTACTCCCCTGCCAGCCTGATTGACACCTAACTGCTCCTCTGCCGGCCCAATTGCCCCTAATTGCCCTCCCCTGCTGGCCTGGTTGCTCCCAACTGTCCTCTCCTGCTGGCCTGGTACCCCCCCAATTGCCCTCCCCTGCAGGCCTGGTACCCCCCCAATTGCCCTCCCGTGCAGGCCTGGTCCCCTCCAACTGCCCTTACCTGTAGGCCTGGTCTCCCCCAACTTCTCTCCCCTGCAGGCTTGGTCCCCTCCAACTGCCCTCTCCTGTAGGCCTGGTCCCCCAACTACCCTCCCCTGCAGGCCTGGTCCCCCCCAAGTGCCCTCCCCTGCAGGCCTGGGTTCCCCCTAACTTCCCTCCCCTGCAGGCCTGATCACCCCCAACTGCCCTCCCTTGCAGGCCTGGTCCCTCCCAACTGCCCTCCTCTCTGGCCTGATCATCCACAACTGCCCTCCCCTGCCAGCCATCTTATGGCAGCCATCTTTTGTCCACATGGGGGCAGCCATCTTTGACCACATGGGGGCGGCCATCTTTGCGTGTTTGGAGAGATGGTCAATTTGCATATTACTCTTTTATTAGATAGGATTGGGATGACACTGGTTTACAAAATTATACAGGTTTCACGTGCACAATTCTACAACACATCCATCTGCACACTATATTGTGTGTTCACCACCCCAAGTCAATTCTCTGTCCATCACCATTTATACCCCCTATACGAGTGGTCAGCAAACCACTGCTCGCGAGCCACATGCGGCTCTTTGGCCCCTTGAGTGTGGCTCTTCCACAAAATACCACATGCGGGCGCGCACATACAGTGCGATTGAAACTTCGTGGCCCATGTGCAGAAGTCGGTTTTCGGCCTGGGCGAGTCTATTTTGAAGATGTAGCGTTAGAACACTCAAGGGGCCAAAGAGCCGCATGTAGCTTGTGAGCCACGGTTTGCCGGCCACTGCACTATACCCTTCTCCCTGTGCCCCTCCCCCACCCCGCAATCACCACACCATTGTCTGTGAGTTTTTTTCTCTCATGTTCTTTTTTTGCTAAATCCCTCCCCTCCACCCCAGTCCTGCCCCCTGACAGGTGTCAGTCTGTGTTCAATCTGTGAGTCATTCTCTAGCTCAACCATTTATGCAATCTCGATTTCTTTAATGACTAATTTACATTTTACAATTGTAATTCTTTGTATTAATTTATGAAACAACACTAGTAGCCCTGCGCACAAATCCATGCGCCAGTAGCTCTCTGTGGGGCCTGGCTGCTCCGCGCCCGCTGCCCAGAGGCTCTCCAAGGCCCAGAGGCCCATCTGTGGCCAGGCATGGAAAGCTCACATTGCCTGCTCTCAGGGGCCGCCCCCCCAGGACTGGGGTACTCCGGTGGGGCTGAGAGGACTGGGTGCCGCCATCTTGCGGCTATGGGTGCCACCATCTTTGTGATGGAGTGATGGTTAATTTGCATATTACCCTTTTATTAGATAGGATGATATTGGAAATAAGTTGCTCTGACCTCACTACCTTTTCTGTGGTGCAACTCCATCCCCTTTAATCTCTGTTTGGAACTCTGGTCATGCTTTTCACATTATCCGCTTCTTACTCTATAAAAGCACTTATTATGTATGCCTCATCGAGTGTGGTATTCTCAGTATCCAGACCATAACTGAAAACTAGTTGTTCATAAATAAATATTTATTAAATCTATTGCTTTTTAAAGCATAAATATCTCCCTACCCCTACTCTGCTTTTGGAATTGTGTTGTTTAATAATGTCATTGACTCATGTCTGCTCATAAATGTATCCACACCTAGACTTTATAATTAATATAAATTCCAAAATAAGCATTGTTAAATATTTTATATAACCAACTTGAATGAATATCAGGTATTCTGAAAGGGCATCTTAAACCACCTCTTTGCAACGATTTTGCTAAATATAATATTTAACATTGTTTGTGGGATTATTGTATCCCCTACTACCCGAGTCCTGGTATTCCTGATCTCTTCCTAATTTCCAAAGAATTCCTGGGGCCCAAACAAAGGAAGCAAGCTGGACCTGTTTCATTAACCCACTGATCAATCAACTAACCAGCAGGCCTTTCATTCCTAATATGTGCAAGTGACTGGTCAAAGTGCTTTGACATTGGTGTGCCTGCCTTTGAACAGAAGGCCATGTTACTAAAGATGTGTAAATCCCTGTGCCTCCCTTTTCAACACACCTGTTTGGTTTAAAAACAAATATTAGATCCACATTCTATAGAGAACAGAAAATTTCTCCACTTTTTAATGGCTTCCCAAATGTCTGGAGAATTTCATAGTATTAGTGAATATCATAAAAGAGAATAGGAAGTAAAAAAAAAAAAGTGAGAATAACAAACTTTTACTGCTTCAAAAACAGTGGCCAGTCCCCCGAAGTGGTAAATGGACCATCTGTGTGCTCTGGCACCAGAAAATGTATAATTTATTTTAAAGTACCAGGTATATATCTTTCCTTTTGAATGTCTGCCTAAAATAAAGTGTGTATTGTATATGAAAATGAAGCAGGGAAACCGAGTGGACTTTTAAAGCCAGGTGTGCTTATTTACTTCAAAACTATTCTTCTTCCTGTCAACAAGAAAATAATTGATTAACTCAGGTAAGTAGAAAGAGTCAGGCATTTTGTTGCAGTAAGAAGTGTAAGTAGGTCACATCTTGAAAATCTGTCGGCTCCCATTTGGAAAAGGCCTACCTGGAATTCTAAACATGTTATTTGAAAGTCTACAGACATTGCAGCGGGAAAGGGAAAGTTTAACCTTTGATGGAACCCACATCCTGTCTTAGTCGAGTTAGGATTTTTATTTCTGATAGTGTGTCTAAGTGTTCACCATTGAACTCAAGTCAAGGGAAAGAATCTGTTATTTCCTCGTGCTAGTTCCACCCCCCTCCTTCTTTTCAATACTGGTTTACTGCTTACAAGAGTTACAGAAAGCAGAGATGGAAAATCTCTATGGATGACATCTTTCCCCTCTGAGTGTAAGATTCCTGTGTCTCAAAACGGTGTGTCTATGGTGGGGTGGGGTGGGGAGTTATCCGTTGATGGAATAGAGATTCACCCAGTAGCATTTAAGCAAAACACACATTTCTGGAATCTCGCTGTACCCCCCACCCAGATCTCCAGGCAGCCTTCCGTAAGTGAATGCTGACATTCCACTTCTGCCAAGCTGGTCTCCTTTCAGTTCTTTTGTGCCTCTGGACCTTCCCAGGGGCTGTTCCCTAAGCCTGGAACAGTCCTCACTGTGCTGATTTCTGCTCATCTTCAGGTTTCAACTTGAATACTAGTACCTCCTCCCCACAGGCATTGTTTGTCCTTTGACTTGATTATTGTCAGTTATGACTAAGCCCAAAAGTTAACTGCTAATTTATTGTTGACTTTAAAAAAAAATCTCTCTGCTACTGAATGATACTTAAGATGACATTATACTATTTTCATTTTTAATAGTGGCTTTTCTTTATCCGTGGTATTTAATTTCTTCTCTTCATCATGTGGCATTTTCTACTCTTCTCCAGCGTTTTTATAATTTTAACTTGGTTGCTAGATAAATTACCATGCAGCTCTATTATTTTTTTTTCTGTTTTCCACATTATTTTTTGTGTATAATGTGAAGTAGCCATGCAATTTAATTTTTAAAGATAAGTTGGTTCCCCAATTGATCCAGCATCATCTTGAAAATCCATTTTTTCTCCTGATCTAAAGTAGCAACTGTCTTAATCCAAGAGTCAATAGATGGGTGGGTCTCTTTCTGGGTTTTCTCTTTTATTGTGTTTCTCTCCGTGTCTCTCACAGCATCAATACCACACACATTACATTGTATTTATAGATAATTCATAAACAACTCTTTGTTTAAGAGAGAAACCGAGGGACAGACCTCTTTTTATAGCTGCCTCACTTGGGCTTTGAACATGGTATTTAACTATTGCCTGTCTGTCTCTACAACGGAGAGAATAATAGACTAGAAGAAGTGATTCATACGTTAGCTTTAATTTATAAAGTGTACTACTTTATATTAAATAAAATTCGTATTATATGGCCCTATGGAGTATTTTTATTTTTGTTGACTATTTGAATTTTCCTTCTAAATAGTAAAGCAATTTTAACAGACAATTTTGTACATTTGGCTTATGATAGTCAGCTCTTAGCCTCTTTCTGCTATACTACTTGTTGCATTCTTTTGGGGAAATTATTTAACATGAGACACCCTCTCCTACAAAAACTTTTGGGCTATTTATTTTCCTAACCATTTTTTTTGGTCTTTTTGTTTGTTTGACTCCAGTTTAATTTCTGGAAGTTTTAATTTCTCTTAAGAATTTAAAGTGTCAACTTATTTAGAATGATCCTCAGCCCTTTTTGCTGAAAGGCCATTTTATTATTTTTCAATTGGTTTCCTTTCCTTTTCCTATTTATTATTTGGTTAATTTTTATATTGATTTCAGAGAGAGGAAGGGAGAGGGAGAGAGATAGAAACATTGATGAGAGACAAACATTAATCAACTGCCTTCTGCATGCCCCTCCTGGGGATCGAGCCTACAACCCAGGCATGTGCCCTGACCAGGAATCCAACTGGCAACTTCCTGGTGCATGGGAGGATGCTCAACCAACTGAGCTACACCGGCCGGGCATATTTTTCTATTTATTAAAATAAATTGTTTTTGTTGTTGTTGTTTTTTGGTTTGGGTTTTCATATCTTTGAAGGATCCCCTGTGAATCCGTAGAATCTATCTCTTGGTGTTTATATTTTTTCCTTTTCAATGAAACTGTAACTTATTTTGTCGTTTTGCCATTCCAACTCTTTTCCATATTGCGTTTTTTGTTTGTTTGTTTAAATATATTTTTATTGCTCTCAGGAAGGGAGAGGGAGAGAGAGAAACATCAGTGATGAGGGAGAATCATCGATCGGCCGCCTCCTGCATGCCCCCTACTGGGGATCGAGCCCACAACCCGGGTATGTGCCCTGACCAGGAATTGAACCGGTGACCTCCTGGCTCCTGGGGTTGATGCTCAACCACTGAGCCACACCGGGCTGGGCCCCACTCACGTGTTTTTATTGCTTCCTCTCTCACACCAGTGGTCCCCTCACCTGTTCCCTCATGAGCCAGGAGTGGCTCCAAAGCTGTTTCAGGTGGCCCATAAGCTGTCTGTCCACGCAAGAAGTTCCACGCTCCTGCCTTCACAAGCAAAGTGGTCACCACGGAGGCCTCCTCGTGCTTCCTAGCCACTCTGAGAGCTAACGCCCACCTATCCTTTTGTTGTTGGCACTTATCCCTACCCTCTTGCTTTTACAATAAGTACCTTGTTGCCTGTACTTTCTTTGTAGCCAAGAAAGTAAAGGTTTATTATTTGAGGAAATGGTGCCAAGCCCAGAGAAACAGGTAAGCTAGTGCTCCAAGACCTGGCTCCCCAATGGCTTCCAGGTGATGGATTATATGGAGGAAAAAAATCATTAATCATGGTGGCTAAAGAAGTGGAGGCTCTGGGCACTATTGATTGGAATCAGGGTGGGGAGTAGTTGATCATTATATCAGACCCTGATATCAGCCATGGCATTGCTCTGTCTAGCTTAAGGGGGGTATGGTCTATGATGTCATTCTGCTTTCATGGGCCTGGGGTTGAAACACAACTAAAGCCAAATTGTTTACTTTTAAGGAGAGGCTGCTCTGGTGCATATTATGAAATTGGGGGATAGGAGAGCAAAGTGGCTGAGAGCTGGAGTTCGGAAATCATGGGCTGGCATCTCAAGTTTTCCTTCTTAATAACTGGGTGTTTGGGGGACATGCTTCATAACCATCAAGAAGTCCTCGCTACTCAAAGTGCGGCCTATAGACTAGCATCCATCTGCATCACCTAGTGCTTGTTAGGAATGCAAACTCTTGGAGCTTGCCCTAAGGCCTGTCTTTTGGAAAGATCTCTGGATGATTCACACGCACATTACATTTTGAGAAGCACGGTGCTAAGCCACAGTGCCCTCACCTATAAACTAGGGATAAGAATGACACAGAGTAGTGGTAAGGATGAAGTGGCATGATGCACGCCAGGCACCTAAGAAGTGCTCAAAAAATGTTTGATGATGATTGTGCTTGAGGTGGAAGACATTGAAGAAGGGAGAGTGTGTTTGGTGAGACTCTTCTTTAGCTAGAGGGTAGGGATAAGCTTGTGTGTAGCTGGAGAAGTTAGCTCTGGAGAGAAGCAGGACTGACGTTCCCACAGGCGCCTCAGGGAAGCTGCTTCTCTCGCTGCCCACTCTCTCTTCCAGGAGAGGAGGCATCCCCGAACTCCAGCTCCAGTGCCTCCACCTCTCCAGACCTTTTGTTGCTCTCTGGAGTATTGAAAGTCCAAAAAGTATGAAGGTTTCTTTATATGTCCCTGTAGAAAATAAATCAATTCACTAAAGACATTCTGGTGAATTCAACAGTCAGGCTGTAGTATTAAACGTGGATGAAGACATGGATTTTTAACCTGGTGCCTAAACATGCGGGGGCCTGATGCGGCGGGGATCTCCCTTTTCCGTGGCCAGCACGGAGAGAGATGAAACTGGTTCTTGATAGAGGCGTCCAGGGATTGAGAAATAAAGAAATAAAGAGACACAGAAGTAGATGCAAGCTGGGTGCCAGGTGGGTCACTGACCTCCTCTGCTGGAGAGACAGACAGACTCCTGAGCCACGCAGCACATTTATTTATACTCCCATATACAAGGCGGGTTCACTGAAAAACTTAAGATTAAAGGAGCTTGGGAGGGCCCAGGTCTATTTCATTTCCTCTTTTCCTGTGCTAGACTGGTTCCACATCTCAAAGCCCTCTTCTGGAACCTAGACAAAGGTAAGCCAGGAAATAACAACACCTGCGCACTCCTGGGGCGGGGTGCAACTGACATGACTCTGTCAAATATCTTGGGCTTAATCAACAGCAAGCTAAGGAATGTCCATGTGTCTTCCCAGGGGGCCCTCTACATCTCCCCCATTTTTAATTTTTTTTTTTAAATCTTGCATTTACAGACCAGAAATAAACATATAAGAATGAAAAATGTTTGAGTCCCAATTTCAATGTCCAGCAGTTCCTCATGTGTACATCTCAGCAGTGATATCTGGATGGTGGACAAACGGTGGCGATGCAGGCCCGACCGTCTCTGGTTTGGTCCTGGGCATCCTGCAGTGACACACAGCTGCTGACTGCTAGCATGGCAAGGTGTCATCAGCGTCTTCCATCTCTGGACTGTTTCTCTTCTTGTCTTCATGGCTGGAGCATTCCTGTCAATTCCTCTCCTGCAGGAATCCACATGGTCTTGGAGTTGTTTTCTGAAAATATACAAACATATTCTCGACCAAAAGTTAGTAAAGCAATCCTTTCTATAAATTTGACTTGGGATCCTTTTCATTTTTTGCCCAAAATGATTTTCCTTTGGCTTATTCTGATACCAAGTGTGTTTTTTCATAGGTTTCCTGCTCTTAGTATTATAAATGAAAATTAGTTTTCAAAGTAAAAATTTTTCTGGATATTTTTCCTTACATAATATTTTTCCACTATCACCCCTTTGTTTTTGATTTAATTATTAGGAGGATTTTGCAAAATTTTTATAATGTAGTCTTGATCACTTTAAGTTTCATCTGCACAAAAATATGACTGCCTTTAGGTTCATTACATGTTAAGTAATTTTACCATGAAATGAACTACCAATAGAAATTTTAGTTAATACTTTAGGAACAGCCTTTTGTACAATTAAATTTTCTTGAATATTCAATTATTCCATTTAGCCAATTTAAATTAATCTGAAAATTTGACTATTTTACTGTTAAAATTTTAATACTCTTAACAACAATGTTAGTTTATCCTGTAAATGTTAAATGGAAAGGTTTATTTGCATCCTTGAGAAAAGCCCTGAGCATTCCTAGATTTAGGCTGGATTTAGACATAGGGCAGCTGCCATCAGCCAACTCTCTGTTGCCTGGGTCCCAATCCAAGCTGGGCCATGTCTCTTTCTGTTGTATGGGTCTCTTTCCGATTTGAGCTGGGCCAAGTCTCTGTATGTTACCTGGGTCCCGATCTGAGCTGGGCATGGGAAGCGCGAAGCAGCCATGGGGCAGGAGACCTCCCTCAGAAGGGGCGAGTGTTCAAGCCCCTGCAATGTTGGGGGGGTGAGGTTCTGTGCCCACCTCTGTTGACCCCCAAATTCTCTCCTGATGGCCCCTTGCGACTGTGCCTGTCTTAGGTTGTTCCTCCCTTGAGGAATCTTACCCGTCTTTGACTAACCAGCCATCCTCCGGGGCCAAGCAGGGTGATGTGAGGTTCAGTTCTGTCTCCTTGGTAGCCTATGCCCCTATGGCCTCCATGCCCAGCACCTGCCTTGGGATCCCCTCGCCTGCTGGCGGGGCCCTGGCATTGATCACATATTTTGGGGAACCCAGGTTTCTTCTCCAGGGAGGGCCCAGCTCACGCCATTGTGCGAGAGACAGATCCATGGTACCAGCCACCACGAGGCTTCAACCTCAGCATGAACTGAAAACTCAGGCAACAGCTGTGGGAGGGTCCCTCTTGGCAAAAAGGACCAATATAGAATGCTCAATTGCCTTCCCAAGGGGGCCTTCCACACAGTGGAAGGGATTAAATCTTTTCATGTCCTTTTTTAAATTGCTGCCAATCATTCAAAGAATTAGTTGGTAAGTTTGTTTGGGATAATTGTACAATATGCTGTTGTAAAATATCAAAATTATAATGAAATTGCAGAATAATATCATGTAAGGATATTTCTTTGCTCTAGGCCATGGCAATCCAATTTCAAACTGGCTGTCAATTATTTAGTTACTCTGTTTTGCCATTTTTGGGGCCAAAACCTTCATAACATTTAAAGTATATTTATTAATTTTTATTTGATAAGGCTTTCCATGCAATTTCAAGTATATTAGATCTCTTTTTAAAAGATTTCCTTTAAGAAGAGAGGATAAATTTCTTGTATTACTCCGGGCCCTTGGAGCTTTCCAAGAATCATCTCTGTTAAGACCTTGAAATTTTAACATGGTAAAAAAACCATCAAATATATATATATATCCGTATATGATTTAAAGATTATAATACTTTTTTATAATTATCTTAATATATCAAATTTAAACTTTTAGAGCTGGCCAGTCAAATATTTTTAGCATGTCCTAGATTAATAACACAATAACACTTTATATTTCTAAGAATAAATACAGACATAATCAATTAAGAGCTTCAATTCTGTCCTCTAGGTTTCATGCAATGCATACTCAGATCAACATTTCAGTATTATAACAATTCAATACATTTAGATCTTTTAAATTTATCATTTGATTTAGTAAACTTCCAAGTTCTTTTTAAATTTCCAGCCAATAGGCCTGGCCCAGCCTCTAAATTTCAAAATGGTCACAATTTTCCTGCTGGGGAAGTCAAGAAGCAACCTCTCAGCCATTCATATGTAAACTTGACTATTTTCTTCCTGCTATTTACTTGCCTCTGGTGGGAAATTTCAAGAGTTACTTTAGATGTCTTGGGAAACTGGCCTGTATTTCTTTCTCTGGTTCATCTTCACCATTTTTAAGGCCAAAACAGTCTCGGGTTTTTATTCTGTACACAGCAAAAAGTTAAGTTCAGCTCAAAACTATGCGCACTCGTTTTTAAACCGGCCTTTTCCCTTTACATGTGCACAGAAACCCCAGATGCATTTATGAATTTGTAAAAGCTTTAAGTCATTAGCTGGAAAATAAATAAAGATGGCGAAGATGAGGCCTCTCAAAGTGGCCTTTCCCCCACCTCCTTGTTTCTTTGGGGGAAGTTTCAGTAATGGTCTGGCATCTACTGTTTTTATCTTATTTATTTTTTCAATTTTTATTTATTTATTTTTTAAGGAAAGAAAAAGAGTTTTAAGATAAAAGAATTATTGGCAGTTGCTGAGAAGTTCCTTTTAGACTTTTTCTACCTGGTTACAAGTAGTTTACACATGGAGGCAGAGGAGGTGCAGATGGTATTCTTTGAGACTTGCACCCTTCCAGTGCACCACACATAGACATTCTTAAGCTCTCCTGTGCTGAATCAAGGCCATCACCATTTAAAATAGGAATTTTTTTTTTTCTGGACTTTTGCTGAGTATTGGTCACACAACTGCTTTCTAACCTTTTCCCAGGTTTCATTAACAAAACTTAAGAAATCAAGAATCTGACTATGCTTAACAGAGCATAGTTTAAAGCATTTTTGAGGATTACCCACGTTTTACACCCGGTTGATTTAATTTTTACAACAATCCACTCCTTCTTACCTTAAGTCTGTGGTGCGCGCACACTTCTAGGAGCGATCCCTTGCCTCTTGCCTCTCGTTGGGCGTCAATATGCGGGGGCCTGATGCGGCGGGGATCTCCCTTTTCCGTGGCCAGCACGGAGAGAGATGAAACTGGTTCTTGATAGAGGCGTCCAGGGATTGAGAAATAAAGAAATAAAGAGACACAGAAGTAGATGCAAGCTGGGTGCCAGGTGGGTCACTGACCTCCTCTGCTGGAGAGACAGACAGACTCCTGAGCCACGCAGCACATTTATTTATACTCCCATATACAAGGCGGGTTCACTGAAAAACTTAAGATTAAAGGAGCTTGGGAGGGCCCAGGTCTATTTCATTTCCTCTTTTCCTGTGCTAGACTGGTTCCACATCTCAAAGCCCTCTTCTGGAACCTAGACAAAGGTAAGCCAGGAAATAACAACACCTGCGCACTCCTGGGGCGGGGTGCAACTGACATGACTCTGTCAAATATCTTGGGCTTAATCAACAGCAAGCTAAGGAATGTCCATGTCCATGTGTCTTCCCAGGGGGCCCTCTGCATCTCAAGTTTTCCTTCTTAATAACTGGGTGTTTGGGGGGCATGCTTCATAACCATCAAGAAGTCCTCGCTACTCAAAGTGCGGCCTATAGACTAGCATCCATCTGCATCACCTAGTGCTTGTTAGGAATGCAAACTCTTGGAGCTTGCCCTAAGGCCTGTCTTTTGGAAAGATCTCTGGATGATTCATACGCACATTACATTTTGAGAAGCATGGTGCTAAGCCACAGTGCCCTCACCTATAAACTAGGGATAAGAATGACACAGAGGAGTGGTAAGGATGAAGTGGCATGATGCACGCCAGGCACCTAAGAAGTGCTCGAAAAATGTTTGATGATGATTGTGCTTGAGGTGGAAGACATTGAAGAAGGGAGAGGGTGTTTGGTGAGACTCTTCTTTAGCTAGAGGGTAGGGATAAGCTCGTGTGTAGCTGGAGAAGTTAGCTCTGGAGAGAAGCAGGACTGACGTTCCCACAGGCGCCTCAGGGAAGCTGCTTCTCTCGCTGCCCACTCTCTCTTCCAGGAGAGGAGGCATCCCCGAGCTCCAGCTCCAGTGCCTCCACCTCTCCAGACCTTTTGTTGCTCTCTGGAGTATTGAAAGTCCAAAAAGTATGAAGGTTTCTTTATATGTCCCTGTAGAAAATAAATCAATTCACTAAAGACATTCTGGTGAATTCAACAGTCGGGCTGTAGTATTAAACGTGGATGAAGACATGGATTTTTAACCTGGTGCCTAAACATTTGTTTGAACTTTGCTTAAATTGGCGGCAATTCTTAAGTGCCTTGTTTTATAAAGGAATAGACAGTAAAGATAATGTTATTTCTGTTGTTTCCATGACAATGGACGTGCTTCATGGAATATATCCATCATGCATAATCTTGAACCATCTGGTTTCTAATTCCTTGGTGAAAACCCTCTAGGAATGAAGGGTAGGTAAACTTTAATCAGTTTTATAATTACTGTCGTCCTTGCAGGAATTATTTAACATAATTTTGCAGCTGCTTCAACATAAGGCCCAGAGGTCTTATTAGGATTTTTATTGCCACTTTGAAGGAGCAGTTTAAGAATCGTTATTGTACTTTAGCTGCAGATGCCACTGTTTCTGTTTTCAGTTCTGAGAGGAGGACGTAGTGACATCGCACAAAGATGGAGAAAGGTCAAAGTTATTTTTTCCAACTGGTTCTGTCAAATATAAAAATTAACCATACTTTGAGCTGAGTTTTATGTATTGGTAATGTATGTTTATGTTAGACTTTCTGTCAAAACAGGGATTAAAGATAAATGTAGCTAATTAAAAGAACATTTGCTTAGAGCTCCTGGTAATAGATACCTCTTTGTGAGGTCTTGAGGTATGGCTTTCTTTAAGAACTGATGCAATCTGTGTGACCGAATCTGAAGAGAAAAGGAGACTTTCAATTTTCTGAAAATAAAATATGATTCTAAGTCCGATCCAGTGTGAGTTCTAAGGAAATAATCCAGGTGATGGTTAGGTAAAGTTTGCTTATGTAGCTGGTTATATAAAATGCACATGTCTAATCTACTTCTGACATTTTACCCCACTAACTAGTTTTCCAGCAACGTCTTTGAAGCAAATCTGCTCTATCAGGAAGCGATAGCCCTTAACTGGTACTGGATGAGTAAACATATTTTGAACTGAGTCCTAGATGATTAAAAATTAAAAACTCTCAGCATCAAAATTAGGCAACTGTTGTCTTTTTTATTCCTTATTTCTACCAGGCAGTTGGGCCTTCACTATTAATGACTATGTCCCTGTCATCTGTGTTTTCTTGTTTTACTGTAGTGAGAGGAGAAAAATGTGGGAGCTAAAGGGTAGTTTATTCTGCTTCCTATCAACTATCAAAGCCAATTGGATTCACAGTCCAAAAGACACTGGTTGACTCCTAGAAATCAGAAGGCATCTTATAAAAGTAGTAGAATAATTATCTCTCTGTGCCTGTGTATAGTTCTATGCAATTTTATACCATGTATGAATTCATGTTACCAGCATCTTTATTTTTGAGAGATACTTTTGCTGCACATAGAATTCTGGGTTGACAGTTTCTTTATCACTTTAGAGATGTTAGTCTGTTGTCTTTGGCTTGCATGGTTTTCTATAGAAAGTCTTTGTACGTAGTAATGTATCTTTTTTCTCTCTGGCTGTGTGATGGTAACTTCTATGTGTCAACCTCATTGAACCACCAGATACTAAGAAATTTGGTCACACATTATTTCTGGGTGTGTCGGTGAAGGTGGTTTTGGATGAGATTAGCATGTACATTGATGGGCCCAGTAAAGCAGATCGTCCTTACAGGTGATGGTGGGCTTCATCCAAATAGTTGAAACACCAAATAGAACAAAAAGGCTTACCTGCTCCAAAGTGGGAGAGAATCCATCCTGCCTGATGACCTGGGACATTGACGCCCCCTGCCGCCCCCCCCCCCTCACCCCCAAAACAAACTCATACTGAAACATCTGTTCCTCCTGAGACTGAAACCTGGGAGCGTTCGGAAAAAACGAGACCACCTGCTCTCCTGGTTCTCAGGCCTTCAGACTCAAACTAAAGTTATAGCATCAGCTCTTTCTTGGATCAGCAGCTTGCCCGTTCACCCTGCAGATTTTGAGACTTGCCTGCCTTCATAATTGCATGAGCCAATTCCTTATAACAAATCTCTATCTCAAAAAAATGGGAGTGATAGCATTGTGTATCTCAAGAAACCCATGACCCGTTACATGGCATTATTCAAAAGGACAGTTTTATTTAACCATGAAGGGATTTACATGTTGCGTGTAAGTAGCAGCAAAATTTCCAAATAAACCACAATAGTTGCAAAAGGTTTTGACATTTGAAACGATTTTATGTTTAAGGGGGCGAGGGAACATCGGAGTGACTTTCTAATCATCAGAGTGATTCTGGAGCTCATTTCTAACCTGTCATTGTACTTTGACATAACGTAGGAAGTGCTATTACATAGCTTGAAATATTTATTAGCTTCAAACTCCTTGCCAGGAAAACACACACATGCCACACAGACTATATAAAGCAAAAACCTGCTCTCATTTACTAAAAGGTTCCTTTGAAGATTAAGAGTTGCCAAGCTTCTGGCTATGAAATGTAAGTTTTGCCATTAGATCACTGAGAAGTTTTTATGTTAGGGAACTTAATAGTGAGGATAATAATTTGACCACCAGAGGGCTTCATGTTTTTCCTTGAATGCAGTCAGGAGAGAGAGATGAGTCTTGGCATTTAAGGGAAAAAAGAAAAAGAGAAAAAAAAAGCTTTTTCTCATCTCATATGTCCAAATCATATACTACAGCTTACAGGCAAAAACATAGATTTCCATTCATTTACCCCAAGTTTTAAAAATATATAGGGAAAATGTTGCTTCTAGGTTTCTAGGGCAGTTTTATTTCCTTTATGGGGATTTAAAAAAACTCAAAACATCTTACAGGCTCTTTTTTTTTTGCGTATATGACATTGAGATTCTTATTTCTTTGACCGATATTGAGGTCTCCTTGAGGTCAGCACCAGGGAGGAAAGTGAAGAGGGTGCTCGTTGTTAAGTTGGCTGAGCTATTAGAAATTCCAGTAAAATATAAGAGCCAAATAGAGGATGTAGTGGAGCCAACCTCATGAGAAGCTGGGCAGGGCCCGAGAGCTCACTGAGGCAGTGCTCTGTGCATAGCAGCAGGCTGAGGAAGGCACAGACCAGGCCCACGATGACGGAGAGCCGGCAATGTGAACTGGGAAACTGGGTTCCTCTGCATGCTGCAAGAGTGAACGAGAATGAGAAATTCAGAACATCAACATTTTGTGATAAAATTGGCTTGAATATAAGTGACTACAACTTATTGGTGCCAAATTTCTAAAATGTGTCTGCTTATCTACTCATGTTTGTATTCATTGATCCCCAAGGTATACCCCACATTTCCCCCAAAAATATTTAAAGTAGTTACTCCATTTGAAATTTTTTTATTTTTATTTTTAGTTGGTGAAACCCTAGATCCTTCACAGGGAAAAGTCCATTAGCTGGGAATTCTTATTTCTGGTTCTGACTTTCAAGAAACTAACTCTGCAGTCAGGAGTAAATTACCTCCATCCTTGGTCTCCTGCATCTTGTGTGCACATAGTTTTATTGGAATGTCACTTACATACTATAAAGTCCACCCCATGTAAGTACATGGTTCAATGAATCTTAGAAAAGATAGAGTGCAACCATCATCACAATCCTGTTTTAGAACACATTCACACCACACAGACTTCCCTCAGGCGTGGTGTATTTCGTCTGTGTTCCCTGAGACTGAGCCCATCCGTGTTCTACTTTCCATCTCTGTGAATATGTCTTTTCCGTAATTTTCATTTCAATAGAATTGTGCAATGTATAGGTTTGCTGTGCCTGGTTTCTTTCACTCGGTGCCATGTTTTTGAAGTTGATCTGTGATGTGGCGCCTACCAGTGCTTTGTTCTTTTCAACTGCTGAGTAGTACTCTATGGTAGGAATATGGGACATTTTGTTTAAAAATATTTGAATTGGAGTGCTGGGCTTCTGGTCGTCTTGAGCGTGTGGGCTGTGAGTGGTGAACCTGTTGAGATAGAATATGGCTAAAAGCTTACGGAGTAAGTGGAAAAGGAAGATGCGTGCTGAAAAGGGAAAAAAGAATGCCCCAAAGGAGCTTAGCAGACTTAAAATTTTCTTAAAGTAGATACTGATGTTTTAATGAAAGATGTTCATGAGATAGCAACCGTGGTGGTCCCCAAACGTTCGGAAGAGAAAACCCAGTGTGTGGTGAAAGATGACAAAGACGACACGAAAAGGGAACGGACATTAAGAGAAACGAAGAGTCTTCTAGACCAGCATGGACAGTGCCCCATGGGGATGAACCAGAGGCAAAGAAAAAGGCTGACGGCAAAGCGAGGAAAAGGAAAGGGGAAAAGCAAAGCAAAAGCAGCGAAGGCGGCTAAGGGTTTGGCCTGGTCCACTTTTAAAAACTTGAAAAGTGCCACATGGGACAGACCTTCGATTAGAATGTACACACCTATTTCAGCTTCTATCAGATGAAAACCTTGTTTCCATTTTTTAACGGGGCCTTTTCCTTCAATTCAAACCCAACATAACACCTCAAATTTGTTTTAGGAATTTGAATAAAATATTTCCTTTGATGAGTGAAAAAAAAAATTGAATTGTTTCCAGTTTGGGATTACTAATAATGCTGCTATGGACATTCGTGTACAAGGTTTTTTGTGAACATATGTTTTCATTTTGCTTGGGTATATACCCAGGAATAAAATTGCTTAGCCATATAGGAATTATACATTTAAATTTTAGGAAACTACCCACATTTGCCGAGATGTCTGTACAATTTTAAATTCTCAGCATCAATGTATGAGGGCTCCAATTTCTCCGTATTTTTCACCACACTTTTATTATTAGTCTTTTTTTATTATGGCCATTCTGGTGGTTACACAGGGATATTTTATTATGTTTTTCATTTGCATTTTTCTAGTGATTAATGATGTTGAGCATGCTTGGGCATTTTATAGCTACTTAGATACCTTCCTTGGTGAAATAGCTATACAAATGTTTTTCCCATTATTATGTTGTTTGTCTTCTTCTTCTTAAGTTGTGAGAGTTCTTTATATATTCGGAATGACTTTTTTTTTTTTTTTTTTTTTTTATATATTTTATTGATTTTTTACAGAGAGGAAGGGAGAGAGATAGAGAGCTAGAAACATCTATGAGAGAGAATCATCGACCAGCTGCCTCCTGCACACCCCCTACCAGGGATGTGCCCGCAGCCAATGTACATGCCCTTGACCGGAATCGAACCTGGGACCTTTCAGTCCGCAGACCGACGCTCTATCCATTGAGCCAAACCGGTTTCGGCGACTTTTTTTTTTTTAATTAGTAGATTTAGTTTTCAGAGCAAGTTTAGGTTCAGATCAAAATGAGCAGAAGATACAGAATTCCCACTTCCCGCTCCTCACTCCCCGACCATGCACATTCCGCAGCACAGTACTACATTTGTTACAGCTGATGAGCTTATGTTGACATATCATTATGAGGATTCATTCTTGGTGTTGTACATTTTATGGGTTTGGAAAAATGTACAATGACATGTACCCACAATTGCATTATCACACAAAATAGTTTTGCTGCCCTAAAAAGAGAGCATGAAATCTGCAGATGTTCAATGTGCTTATTCAAATTTATAATAGCTTGTTATCAATTAATGCATCTTTAAAAAAATATATTTTTTTAATTGATTTTTTACAGAGAGGAAGGGACAGGGATAGAGAGTTAGAAAGATCGGTCAGAGAGAAACATCGATCAGTTGCCTCCTGCACGCCCCCTTTTGGGGATCGAGCCTGCAACCCAGGCACATGCCCTTGACCGGAATCGAACCTGGGACCCTTCTTCAGTCAGAGGTCTGACGCTCTATCCACTGAGCCAAACCGGCTAGGGTGAATTAATGCATCTTAATATCGGGTTAATTTCCAAAGCCCTTAAATACCTATTTTGAAAAAAGACCTTGTTTTCTGGAGAATTTGCTAACCCCTTTGCAGTATTCAGGAAGTCCTGTCCTGAATAAATTTTTAATCCACAGTTATTGATGTCCATGTTTATTTTACCCATGAAATATCCATTGTATCATTGGAAGCATTAATGACTCAGTACATCTTACAATACTCTTCTGATATAGTCTCTAGTATTTTCTTTTATCCATTGATGCGTACTTTGCAAAATTTGCTGCTGTAACTTTCTTGATTTGACCATAAGGTGTCAATGAAAAATAGTCAGAAAACAATGAGTGCTCATGTCCCTTTTTCAAATAGTTCTTAAATTGTTTGTTAACTAAACTGTTGAGGAGTTGCTATTATTCAGCCATTCCATCAGGATTAACAACTAAGCTTGTTCATATGCCTATATGGCAACTGTGTCACAACTGTCAACTAGGTCACAGTAATTGTAAGAGTCACTTCAATTAAAGAGATATTAAAATGTGAAAAAAGCCTGGCCAGTGTGGTTCAGTGGTTGAGTACCGACCTATGAACCAGGAGGTCATGGTTTGATTCTTGGTCAGGGTTCTCTCTCATCATTGATGTTTCTCTCTCTCTCTCCCTCTCTTTTCCTCTCTGAAATCAATAAAAAGTATTTTTAAAAATGTGAAAAAATATGTGTTACAATTGAGGAAATCTGTTAATATTGTAATCCTATTTACTCTAGAGAAAAATCTAGGAATAGATATTTTTTATTGTATCGTATCCAAGAGGTTTGAGAAAAAAGAGGTTTTTACCCATAAAGGGCTTGTATACATAAAATTATCTTTCAGAATGAGCTCAGAAAATAGTCATTGAGAGAATCTGGTCTATTTCTTCTTTGTGTTCATTTTTTATTGAGACTGTAATTTTGTTAAGAAGACAATAAAAAGTGTTTCGCTGTGATTTGAGACAAGGAGAAGGGCTTGTCAAGTTGGCTTAGAACAACCTGAACGGAGTCAAAATCCTGCCTGGAGGGAGCTTTCAGACTGGAAACTGGCTTTAAAGTGTGGGATTAATCTATTTTTGTCTTTGCGTATTAATACTTTTTGAAATTCCTGACATTCAAAGAACTTTAAGTAGGTTTTATCTTTATCTCTGTTTTGTACTTAGCGTTTCCAAACCCTTATAAAAAGCGAGATCACAGCAGAGGGAAACAAAAGTAGGGGAAATGAGTAT
Source organism: Eptesicus fuscus (assembly GCF_027574615.1). Classification (NCBI taxonomy): domain Eukaryota; kingdom Metazoa; phylum Chordata; class Mammalia; order Chiroptera; family Vespertilionidae; genus Eptesicus; species Eptesicus fuscus. The sequence goes on from NC_072491.1 coordinate 9,689,080, forward strand.
TTTTATCCTCAGCAGTCACTTCTGCACCCAGGGAAGTGCTGTTTTGCAGCTTTCCAAATGGCTTGTCTTATCCATCTGTTACAACCTCGGAACACATGCCTTTAGGGAGGGCCTGGTAGTTGATAGAGAAATGAGGAGCACAGAGAGCCCAGCGGTTCTGACTTCTGGCCACATTGACAACCGTCATCAGACTAGAAATTTAAGGAGTTGGAAGGTATTGCACAGATCATTTAGACTCGCTGACACAAGTACAGAAGACTACAAGAGGCCAGAGACGTAATGAAAATGAGTAGAGAAGGCCAATTTTTATTTTAATTTTGCCTATAGTTCTTGAAACACATGGTCCTCTCAGTATGTATATCCTTTTCCCATTGCCAGTGACAGGAGTAGGGAGAAATATTTCTCTGAGCAAAACAGTAGTGTAAGTGAAAAGATATATGGCAGAGGTTGGTACACTAGAGCCCAGTGTCCAAATTCAGCCTGTTTCCTGTTTTTGTAAATGAAGTGGGGTTGTTTTAGAACACAGTATTACTCATTTATGTATGTATTATCTATTACTTTTTCACAAAATAATGATGCAATTGAATATTTGTTATAACAACTATGTGACCCACAAATCCTAAAATATGTATTATGGCTCTTAACAGAAAGAGTTTGCCAATCCCTAATAAGTGGCCTCAATAATGGGAGATAGAAAGTGGTAGGGACTGTAGCAAACCAGAGAGTGTGAGCTCCCTTCTTTCCTTCCTGCCTTTCTCTCTCCCTCCCTCCCTCCCTCCCTCCCTCCCTCCCTCCCTCCCTTCCTTCCTTCTTTCCTTCCTTCCTTCCTTCCTTCCTTCCTTCCTTCCTTCCTTCCTTCCTTCCTTCCTTCCTTCCTTCCTTCCTTCCATAAATGTGCCAGACATTGTGTTCTGTTCTGGGATACAGATATTAATTTGGGAAGTTAAAAGTTTCTGCTCTAAAGAAATTCTCTGTATAACATCCAAAGAATGTTGATACTTCTTCCCCAGAGGTATAAAATTGACATTGTGTTAGAAATCCTATGGAGTTTCTTGAAGCTGAGAAATCAAAGTAGTCTGACTAGGAAGCTGGTTGCTCATTTTCCTCATTTTTATAATTATTTATTTTGCAAGAGGCTCCTGCATTGAGAGGGAAAGAGCATATTTTAAAGTGACAGGTAGACAAACTAGCATCCTCCGGCCGTCCTCCCACTTCCAGCTGCAGAGGATGTCCCCTTTGACCTAGTTGGAGACCCATTTAACACATCCATTTCAAAGGATGGGGACTCGGTTCCCTTTGACCTCCTCCCAGGTGCAAATCCATAGTCTGTTCCCCAATTTCAGTAATGATTTAATATAAATATATTTAAAATAATAATCATGTCCTCCCTCTGCCCTCCCCTTCACAGCTGTGGCTTCCTACCTTGAGATGCCTCTGAACTGTGATTAATACATGTGTTTAAAAGAAACAGTCATTTCTCCCTTTTTTTCTTTCTCACAGCTGTATTTTTCCCACCCTAGCGATTTCTGTCCTATACATATTGCCCATACAAATTTTTTAAAGTTCTAGACTCACAGAAACACTTGAAAAAGCACTGGCTGTTGTAACTATGCTCTCTTCCTGCTATACCAGTACCTTCACAGTATGATTCTATACCAAAATCCTGAAGCTGCTTTAAAAGACATTTGTACGTCTCAAGTGAGTAACAAAGTCCTGATGATAAATGCCTAGTGGCAACAGCTCTTCTTTGCCTTAGAAAAGTCAAAATTCCTTCTTCCTTCTTGTCACTGAAGTGGATCACGGTTAGCACCACAATTGAGAGCATTCTAAGAATTTAGGGTGCATGACATTGTATTTTCTGTTAATGGAGCATTCTCTTCTTTGTCTTCTAGGACCATACATATTTTTAATTGAGGTGAAATTTTCATAACAAAAAATCAGTGCATTCACAATATTATGAAACCATCACCTCTATCTAGTTCCAAAATATTTCCATCACCCCCAAAGGAGACCTCCATATCCATTAAGCAGTCATTCCCCATTTCCCCATCCACTCAGTCTCTGGCAACCATTAATCTGCTTTTTGTCTCTATGGAAGGGCCAAATGTTTGAATGTGGTTTGTTGCACAGTTGAGTGATGGCCTCAGAGCCACAACTATCTAGCAGTCAGGTTACACTAGCACATTATGCTCTTACAGTTAGAAAATATCTTGGTGAATAATTCAGAGCGTGACAGATTGGACCTGGATCTGATATGGTCCAGCTTCTTTGAAACCCAGATTTAACATGTGACAATTTCAGAATTGTGAGAAAGAAAAAAATTCTGAATTCCTCCCAACAACGACTGAAGACCTAAAAACAAGTGTTGGTTTAAATGGATTGTTTAAATCAAGTCAATAATCAGAATGAAAGAAGACATCAGAACAGCATAAAAACTGGGTGGAGAATGGTGGGAGGAGTATATTTAGAACACTTCTAAATGCCAGCACAAAGATTTTGCAATATCGCCATACAAGATCAAAACAAAGGAAGGAAGAAGTCTTTTGATCACTCCTCTCCCCTAGACTCAGTCATGACACTTGTGCACCCTCTCTTGCTCAATGAGTTCTGAAAGTGCCTGAAGTGTGGTTAGGGCTGGGTCTCTGTTTTCCCTCCATTACAGGGTTTCCTCAGTGGCCTCCCATGTATTTTCCAGGGCATTAGTTCTAGAGGATTTTATAGGTGTTATGTAAAAATGGTTCCATACAGTCAGACATAGTAGGTATTTTTATAAATAAATGAATGGCACCTTGGGAAGCCTGGTGTCCCAGAAACAGAGATAGTACCTTGTAAAGTTTGGGTGCTCAGTGTCAGAATTTATAAAACCAAGAGCTACCTTTATTGAGCAAAACATACAAAGGACTTCTGGTTGGTCACACTTGCACCTCGTTCTAAACACCTTGCCTACAAAGTCATCTTTGAATAGGAAAGGCAATAATTAATCATCTTTTCCTAGTGAGTGAATTGCCTCCTATTCACTTTGACTAGTTTGTCTTTAATGTATTCCTCTAGGTCAGTGGTCGGCAAACTGCGGCTCGCGAGCCACATGCGGCTCTTTGGCCCCTTGAGTGTGGCTCTTCCACAAAATACCACGGCCTGAGTGAGTCTATTTTGAAGAAGTGGCGTTAGAAGAAGTTTACGTTTAAAAAATTTGGCTCTCAAAAGAAATTTCAAGTGTTGTACTGTTGATATTTGGCTCTGTTGACTAATGAGTTTGCCGACCACTGTTCTAGGTGCTTAGAAATATGCCATCTTTGCAAATGTATTCACTAAGTGAAAATATGTATGTCAACTGGTTCTTGGTAGGTATTGAACCAAGGTAGAGGATTTTCTAATTTTCTTTCCCTGCTCTTTGGCCCCAGGTCATTCAGGATGCAATGACATAGTATTTCATTTACACTCAATAGAGTACTCTTAAATACTACCTTCTAGTAAATATTCCAGGCGTGGGCAAAGAAAAAGATGGAAAAGATGACTTAGTCTGTAACATCAGTGTCTTTTGGGGCCACAGCTATAGCCAGGATTGAATTTTAATACCAACCGAGCCTGACCTCTGGACTAGCTCTGGATACGTTATGCTTTCCTTCCTCCTAAGAGACTGGGCGCCATTTAACAATGCCCCTTTGCTGATTCAACAGGAAAGGCGATAGACTCCTACCCACTCACAAATGCTGCAGCTGATTCCAAGGAATGTGAAGGAGTGGCTGTTGTGCCCAGATCTTCTCCAAAGGAGAAGACTCAAGGTTTAGAAAAGGATTTTGAATCTTTGTGGGACAAGGGAACAGGAATGGAGGGAATTCCATGTATTTTTTTCCTGCTAACTTTTAAAGGAGCTTCTTTCCCAAATGGTCTCTCTAGATTTATTTATTAACACAACAGGCTTTTAGTTAGACAGGATGATTTGGGAGCAAGGGAAGTAGGATTTTCAAATTACATGTACCGTTCCAATGACATTTTGAAAACTTGGCCGGGATAGGGGGCAAGGCAATAGAGTGTTGCCATAATTTCAGTTTGTCAGATAAAGACACAAATACACACACACACACACAAATACACACCCCCCCCACACACACAACTAATATCTACAATTAGCACTTCATAAAAGAAAATGCATTTTAATATAATAAAATGGACAATCCTTTATAAGAGTTGGCAAACATACCACATAGGCGCGCGCGCACACACACACACACACACACACACACACACACACACACACACGGATGCTCATATCATTCTTATTTTTCTCATTTTGCCCTGGGTTTGTTAGGAATTTAATCTTGGGCAATGCTTATCAGCATATGGGTGTTCTGAAACCATAGGGCTAGGGAATGCATAAAGTTCCTTGAGATGTAAGATTCCATAATTCAAGGAGTTATCCTAACATCATATCACCCTCCTTCTAGTACTCATGAATACCTTGTGTAGGAGAGTCATGAAATAGAGAACGAAAACACACAGAAGTAAAAAGTGAAAACCATGTAAATAAGTCACATCGCTTCTCTAGTGTATCTCACTCTTGGCCTAAGTTTTTATTTTTGCCAGGACTCAAATTCATTCATTCAACAAAGCATGTAATTGACCATTTTCAAGGTCCAATGGGTGTGCAATTTCATAGAAGTTTCTTCAAGTTAAAAGCTCTGCTCAAATCTGTAATGTGGCAAGTTTCAGCTGGAGGAATTACAAAAGAAATTTGCAACCAAGTGTGTTTATTGTTTATTACATAGATATAAATTTTCCCTACTTTAAGATATTTAAAACCACACTATATCTGTTCTAGTTTGCCTTCAAACTCTTTCTTGATGATTTTTCTTTACCCTTTTCACACTAATACGTTGCTACCTTTTCCCAATTTCCTAATCTGAAATTCCCATATTGTCTGCAAGAATTTCACTATCATCATTAACTTCATTAACCAGGTAGTAATGCTGTATAAAATTTGGTCAGGCATTTCCTGTTGTATTGTTATTCATAGTTACTTTCTTAATTATTCTTCACCATGAAATACCAGGAATCATATTGTGGTTTTCCCTGGAAGGACTTTTGGAACCCTCCTGCTCTGTTTGTGTCCTTGGCCATAACATTCTTAAGCTTATTGTCATAGTTATTTAGTGAGGTTTATGGTAACGGACATTTCCTGTGCACGGAATGTGTGATAAATGACCAGCTGGCTCGGAAGTGTAAGAGCTCAAAGTCTCATCTGAACCAAATGGTGAAATGATTACCTCTTTGGATGGGAGATTTCACTATGGAAGCTTCATAACCTCTCAAATTCTTTGTGGTCAGATTTTCCTGAGCAGTTCAATTCTTTGGAGATTGTAAATTCCATAAAAGATGCTTGGAGTTGGGAAGGTGAAGGGAGGTGACAGGTGCCAATTTCTCTAGATGAGGGTGGATTGGCAGTTAATGTGGTAACATGATGGAAGCATGATGCAGAAAATGAGGGCCCAACAACTAATGACAAATTGGTTTAGGACAGTGGTCGGCAAACTGCGGCTCGTGAGCCGTGGTTTGCCGCTCTGTTGACTAATGAGTTTGCCGACCACTGTTTTAGGATCATAGAAATATAACAAAGTTGAGTTCAATTTTTCTGATCAATATAGTCATGGGGCCATTAACTTGAAAGAGATTCTCAAAGAACTCTACAGAAGAATTTTGTCACAACTTCTTACAAATGCACCAATACTTTTGAGCAATTGCGGGACAGAGTCAAGGAACTTTGTTGCTCTGGAGCTTTGTCCATTCATCTTTCCAGCTTTTGGCATCTGGTATAAGAAGCCCTCCCTCTCCCCTTCCCCCTGACCCTTCCCTCCCCCTCCCCCTCCCGTGCCATCCTGGCCAACAGGAGAGACTCCAGGCGCTCCCTGACTGTCTACAATCGTGGGGAGGCGGTGGCTGCAGGACCAGCCCTCAGGAAGCCTGCAGATACTGCAGCCCTCAGCCCATCCCCCTTACACTGGCACATCCGTGGGAGACCATGGGGCACCCCGGATCCCTGTGCATCACCATGCCTTCTGTGTATCCCCCCCACCCCCACCCCCACCCCCACCCCCATGTGGCCAATCCTCCAAAGTGGCCAGCCAGGTCCTTGCTCTGAATGACAGCTGCCTATGGTACAATATTAACCCACTACAATTGTGTGGTCACTATTTATTTATTTATTTATTTATTTATTTATTTATTTATTTTTTATTTTTCTTGAATGGGGGCAGCCGGAGAGCCAGGGGTGGCTTCCAGCCTGCGATAGTAAGGTCTTTATTTTTTTTTAATTTAATTTTTTTATTTTTTTTGACATTTTTTTTATTGAGGTATTATATGTGTACATATCTTACCATTACCCCCCCACCCCACACCCATACATGCCCTCACCCCCCAGAGTTTTGCGTCCATTGTTTATGCTTATATGCATGCTATTTTTTTAAAAAAATTCATTTTTATTGATTTCAGAGAAGAAGGGAGAGAGCGATAGAAACATCAATGATGAGAGAGCACACCTCCCATTGGGGATCGAGCCCGCAACCCGAGCATGTGCCCTTGATTGGAATTGAACCTGGGGCCTTCCAGTCCGCAGCCCAACGCTCTATCCACTGAGCCAAACCAGCTAGGGCGTGTGGTCAGTGTTTAGAAAATAAACCCCCAACACTCTCTAAAGTTAGGGTTCTGGTGTCTGAGAGCTCGAGTCAAGTTTCTATGAAAGGTGGGAAGGGAACTTGTTGTCATATTATTATCAAGTTTTCTGTGAATAAAGACCATACTGGGCCATGAAGCAAACTGTCCCAAATCCAGGAAAATGGATGTGGAGCTGGGGAAGGGGGGTGGGGGGTATTCTTCTTTACAACCGTGAGGAAATACCTGTAGCTTTGGTGAACTGGTCTAAGAAGATTGACTTCCAGTGAGATCTTTTAGGGATAGATTGATCTCATGATCAATATATTCATTCTAAGAAGAAAATGTTTACCAGAGTTTCAGACTTCGGCTTGCTCTACAAGGCATGGCCCTAAAGGGTGCGGCACAAATGGAACGGACACAACCAGAACAACCTATGTAACCTCATAGAGGAGGACAGGCAAGAATCCAAAGGAACAGGTGGGGTTGTGGTTGGGCTGCCTTTCTTAAATGATTATTCCCACCTTTCCAGCTCCTCTCGGGGCTAAGCCACTTAAGAGGGAAATGAAACTCCTTGGTGACAAAGAAGGTCTGAGAGAAATAGAAATATCCACCCAAAGACTGATGGACTATACTGAGTGGCCAGATTATTATGATCTCTGAACGCATAATAATTTGGCCACTCTGTGTGTGTGTGTGTGTGTGTGTGTGTGTGTGTGTGTGTGTGTGTGTGTGTATTATATTAGAGGCCCGGTGCATGAATTCTTGCATGGGTGGGGTCTGGCCAGCCTGGCCAGGGGGAGGGGACATGGGCGGTTGGCCGGCCTGCCTGCTGGTCAAACTCCTGGTCAAGGGGACAATTTGCATATTAACCTTTTATTATATAGGATATACACTGAGTGGCCCGATTATTATGTGTTCAGAGATCACAATAATCTGGCCACTCAGTGTAGATGTGGTCAACAAAATTATGCCTGGTTTTGATCATACAGGCCCTTGACTTGATTTCCTCCCTTCCTACCTGTCCTTGAGGCAGGAAAAACCGAGAGTGAAACACAACACTGAAAGTGTGTCCTATGGAGCAAATTTGAAGTCTAGGGACTTGTGTAGCTCTTAAGTGTTTATAGTATCCTCTTGAGAAAATACGAAGGGGAAACAGTACTATTAAAAATTAGATTTATGTAACAGTCAAAAACAATATAGTATTTTGAAAAATGTTTAAGTCAGAGTACAATTTCAGAAGTCTTTACCTAGCCAAAATAGGGTAATCCACTAGAATGAAATCCATCGTTAATAATTAAGCAAAATGTAAGGGGACAGTGTTGTGCTTTCTGTGTTTTTTAAATCAATTACACTGCCATTTTCAGGCTCCTACCCCTTTTTTTTGGGGGGGTGAGAAACAACTGAGAATTACTGATAAATATGGAAGTTCTTTGTAACTCTCAATTGCTATTCATATAAAATAGTTTTTAAAAATCATTTTTGGTCAGGTTGACCACTCTAAATTTAATTTCTTTTTGTCAGCTTCATAAAAGATATCTGTAAGTTCTCGTCCCAACTTTCTATGGTTCTGTGATATTTATTGAGCAGTGACCATATTTCATTTATTGCTCTCAGTGCTGGGGATGGATATAGCAATAAATAAAAGATAAAGCTTCTGATTGTAGGGGGCTTACATGTAGTGTGTGGAAGAGGAGAGAGAAATAAGCAAGAAATCCCACATGAATAAGCTGGATTAAAACTGTTGAGTGTTATGAGAACATCAAATAGGGTGATGTAAGAAATAATGAATGGGATGAACTACCTTAGCTTATATGTTTAGGGAAGGCCTCTCTGATGAGGTATCATTGAGCTGGGACTTGAGTGTTAAAAATGAATCATCAATGGTGAGAATGAGCTTACTGTTTTTAGAAGATAGGCTAGTGTGACTGAAATCTAGCAAATAAGGAGAGTGGTGTGAGAAAAGGTTCAGAGAGTTATGCAGCAGACAGATGGAACAGGATCTGATCAATCAAGATAAGGGACTTGGATTGTATCTAAAAGTAATAGAAAGCCATTGAGCATTTTAAGCACAGGGAGATATGACGTGATTTTTGCTTTTAAAAGATCACTCTTGCCCATGATTGATTAGGTTGTTTAAAATCATCCTTTCCATTCAGAACTAGAAAAGAAACACTAAGACTAACATCTGACTTCTCAAATGATACATGAAATCTAGAAGACCATGGAATACCAATAAAAAACAACTGCCATCTTAGATCTGGAGTTGTTTTTATTACACATCTAGTTATACACAACAGAAATGCATATGTGTGCATAAACACACACATAGATGTTCATAGCAGTATCCTTCATAATAACTCAATCTGGAAACAAGCTAGAGATTCCTTATTAGTGAATTAGATAAATTATGGTATACTCTTACATTGAAACACTATAGAACAATGAAGTTGAGTAAACTTCTGCTACAACAACATGCTTGAATTTCATGCATGTAAAATTCAAAAATGAAGAAAAAAATAAACACATTTAAAAAAAGTAAATACAGAAATAATTTGTCTCCAACTGAACATTTTTAAAAATACTAAAGTTATTTTTAAGACAAAAATAAATAAATCCAGAAGGAAGCTCAGAGATGCAAGTATATAGAAAAATGGAAACAGTAAATATCAATAAATTCAAGTAAATATATCTCTATATATAAAAGGGCTAATATGCAAAGTGTCCCCTTGGGAGTCTGATCAGGAGACCGGAAGTTCGATCACTCGCTATGCCCGTGCACTGACCATGTCCCTATCCCTGTAAGAACCATGGGCTTTAGCAGGAAGGGGAGGGGCGTGGTCTTTGAGAAGTGAGTCCACCTTCTCCAAGTGGCAACCCCTGAATAAAAACCTCTTTCCACTTGGCCTGGTAGCTGAGTTTGAGCATGTGTCAGGGTTGGGGCATATGCAGGAGGCAATCAATGGGTGCACAACTGGGTGGAGAGATAGGTCTCTCTCTCTCTCTCTCTCTCTCTCTCTCTCTCTCTCTCTCTCTCTCATCAATCAATAACAACAACAACAAAATTCTAAAAACCTCTTTCCTTTTGCAATAGCACCTATCTTAAAGAGTTTGACTTTCCTTCCAGCAGATAGCGGAACCTGCATTTTGTTTACAAAAATAAGCCAAAAATTTAAATGATCAGGTTCAGGCAAATTTCTCCTCTGTTGGAATGCTTTCTCACAACCTTCCCACCTTTCCTTCTCACAACACAGGAGTCTGTTTATGAAAATAACATGGCGGGGGAGGGGGGGTTGAGAGTTGGGAGCAAGGCAGGAAATAAAGGACAATTGTTCTATTATTATTCTGTTGGTGACCCAATGCTCTCTTTAGAAGACAGACTGCAAAGGTCAAAGGGAAATGGGATTGAGGAAACTGGATAAAGGAAGGCAAAGAGAGTAGCCAAAGAACATATATGCATATATGCATAGCCCATGGATGCAGACAACAGTGTGGTGATGGCCAGGTGGCCAGGGGAGAGGTGGCAGGGGGATGGGTGGAGGTAGGTAAAGGGGAGGAAATGGAGGACATCTGTAATAGTCTCAAAAATAAAATACCTCTTCTCCACACACCCACCCCCCGCAAAAAAAAAGAGAGAGAGAGACAGAAAATTTTAATTTTACAGAAGGGAGTGGTAGATTTGAGCCCATTGGCATGCAAATTTTGGTCCTGATTAGATTCTAATAATTTCAATGGATCATTCTCTCTGGCACAAAAGACTTCAGTTATCACTAGAGAATTCTGATTCCTCTGTTGTTTTTCCTTCGTAAGGTGGTTTTATCGGATCGCTGCATTGTGGAGTTCATTTAAACCCTTGAAATCCAATCATGGTTTATTTTAGATTTTTAAAATCTATAAACCTGGACTCTTTCAGTAGCCCCACAGCTGAGCCAGGTTTGCTGACCCTGTTCATGGTTTCTGTTAAACAATTGCCTGAATTGTACAGTGCACATTTGAGTACAATGGTAGACTTGAAAGCCATCAAAAAGGTTCTGTTTCCCTGGTGTAGTGAAGCAGTCAGATCTGAAACTTCGGAGAGTGAAGCTCAGAAGAAACTGGAGACCAAGCTTATTTATTGCTCATTTGATAAAAGCAACATTGCAGGCCCTGACCAGCCTGCCAAATGGAATTTTCTTCCGATATCTCAGTTGTTGGTTTGATTTAACCTAGGGTGTATTTGCAAGCCAACAATATTGTTTTAGGGCTCCTTTGCTTTCTTTTCTTCCATCTAATTTTGGATACTTTTTTTTTTAATTAGAATGTGGGTGGTGGGCACACAATGCAATGTACAGATCATGTATCATGGAAATGTATGCTTGAAACATACATAATCTTATTAATCAGCTAGAGGCCTTGATGCACAACATTCATGCAAGGGTAGGCCTTCCTTCCCCCGGCTGCCAGCACCAACTTTTCTCTGGCACCTGGGACCCAGGCTTCCCTCATAGCCCTGGCTTCGTCAAGAAGGTCATCTGGCTAATTAGCATATTATGCTTTTATTATTATAGATGTTACCCCAATAAATTTAATTAAAAAAAAGAAATTGCCTGATTATGACTTAATACATTTCTGGCTCACCACCATATCAATCTTGATTAAAATACTAAAGCCCCATGCTTAGTAATTAAAGCCCCAATCAGTATTTAGGATGTCATTCTGATGGTCAATGACATCCACTCATTCAGTGTGACCAATGCTGTCATTCTGCATGAGATGTTCTACCAGAGTTATACCTTGGTGATGGAATGTACAAGAGACTATACAAGGGGCTTGACAGGGGACCTCACGCTGTGCTCCCCCCACCCCCGCCCCGCCCCAGTGCTGGAGGACCTGAGACTGTGCCCCCTGCCTGGAGGGGCTTGATGGGGGTGGGGCCAGCCAGGTGTGGGTCTTACCCAATGGGGGTGGGGCCAGGTCTGGGTCTCCTGTGATTTTGAAGCACATGCGGGTGGTGGGCGAGGACTTGACTCTAGGTCCCGCAGCATGCCCCAGACTCTGACAGGAGGGAGATTTTCATATACATTTTACTAATTTTCTTTCATCTCTGATACTTCTATTATAGAGAAAGGGCAAATAGCAATATTAAAATATTTCCTCTAATTAATCCCCTTTTAATGTGCACAGATTTTGTGCACTGGGCTACTAGTTTTATATATAGGCCATTTGTGCCATAAAGGCTGGAGCTGCAGAGTGACCATTACCCTTAGACCATCCCTGAGCTCTACTATTCACCAATCTCTACCTGGCCCACTTATTTGATTTACATTGCTTGCTAGGCTCCTTTAGGTTTCTGAATTTGCAATTACTAGTCTAAAAGTCATCTCTGCTATAAGACATCCCTGGCTCTAACCAGATGAAACTGGTATCTTCTGCATCTATAGTTCTACCTCCTCCCCTTCAACATGGACCTCTTTTATGGCACTTATACCTTTCTACCTTTAAGGACATGTCTCAGCCCTTCTTATTCATAACTATCTTCCCATTCTCATTGTTGCCCATGCACAGATTCAGGAAAATCATAGACGAAGTAGGGAATTAAGATCTGGGGGTAAAGGTGGAGATATTAAAACAGAGACCTTGCAGACCACCAGATCTAATATATTTATCAAATGTGAATTCAAATGTTCCTGGAGGTCAAAGCCAAACAAATAATTGCCTGATTTCTACAAATGCCTATAAATAAAAAGCAAATAAAAAGCACGTGAATGCTTTAGGGAAAGCAAACATAGTCTCTTATCATTGTAAGTCTCTTGATTGTAAGGACAAGCCTTTTTTTCTATTTTGTATGGCCCCATAGCCTCTCTCAGAGAACCATGTTCTAGGTAAGGATTCAATAAATATTAGTTGAATATTTTCCCAAGAGTCTTCATTATCCTGGGAAATGGCCAGTTTGCTACCTGACCTTTGTAAACTTATAAGGGCAACTTGTTCAATGTACTATCAGTTGTTCAACTTGGAAGTTCTTGACTAATAATAACCAACAACTGACCCATTGGTGGCATTATACCCTAAATACCCACTACTTCTCATACCTCCTTAATAATTAAATTTTATCTCATTATACTTGTTGTCTTGAACTTAAACTCAAATTTCTCTCCCATCCATTTGTAGTTTTATTTTTTTTCTCCCTGGGCATAACTCCTGCAAATGTTTTGAAAAGTTTTGTCTCAGAGGTGCATATGCATTAACACAAGGTGGTGTTGCAGGGGATCAAGCAGTTCTTCAAATTTATTGGACCACATTCTTGGCTGTGGATGCTCATATGCCAGTCCATTTAGTTAGAGGCATGAAGAGGCCATGAAGAACTAATTATAGTGAAGACAAAGGCGGAGTGACACAGACAGCCACAAACAATCCTGTTTGTTCAGGCTTTTCATTTCCCCGGACTGTGTTCAGGGTTGTTTCTGTGAAACGCAAGTCGAGTTTGGCTCAGAAGGTGCAGCTGGGAGGATGCCCGCCATGCTGTGTCACTGTCTCCCTGCCATTCCCCGACAGGTGGAAGTGATACACCTGGCTCCTGGCCTTGACATACTTGTTCTCAGCTCCCAGGAATCTACCTTTGTATCCCCTACTTTGCCTTTCTTCTTCACTCTACCCGTGGCCCTCCCTCAGCCTGAGAGCTTATCCTGGCTGTCAATAGGTAATACCACTGCCAGCTTGGTTCTTCTCACCCAGGTGGCTAGAGGCCAAAGTTTCATCATGAAACTTTTCTCAGAGATTCATAGTACCTCAGCACCTTCAAAGCTTTTGTAGTCTGAGTTGGGGGAATCGGGGAGAGGATCCAGGTATACAGCAGGTGCTACAATGAAAAGCTGCCTTTGTCTCCACTCATTAGCTAAATGAATTATGACCTTTTAAGAGAATATGAGTGGAATTCTATAACTTTCTCATCTCCTTCTCTATGGCAGCTACCTCTTCACGTTTATACTCAACTGTTAAATAACTCTTTCAGATAGTTTGTCATAGCTCTGTTCGGGATCTGGTCCCCTATCACCTCTCTGTGAAATGTAAACAGCTCACTGTTTAAACTCCTTGGCTTGGCTATAACAAGAATACTTGAAAGAACTTCACAATCAGTAAGTCTATTTCCCTGAAAAAACAACAGATTGAAACCCAGAGAGGTGAAGTGACGTGTTCAAGGTCACACAGCTATAAAACTTTTAGGGGAATAGCGGGAAGAGGTCAACCTCCCAGCCTGTTTGTGTGTGTGTGTGTGTGTGTGTGCGCGCGCGCGCACAATGATATACAATTATCATTGAGGCTTCGATGCTTGTGTTTTTACTGACAATATAACCAAGTGGTTAAGTCTATAGACTTTGGGGTCAGAGAGGCTGTCATTGACCCAGATGTCATTCATTAGCTGTCTATACATTTGGACAAGTTGCTGAACCTCTCTGATCCTCAAAGTGCTCATCAGTGAGATGGAGTTATAGCTTTCTTGAAAAAAAATATTGTGGCGACATTGCTAAGAATAATAAACTGTTGAGGATAATAATGATCATTAAAACTATTCTCAGTGTTTACATAACACTGCTGTCATCCAGGATGATGTGTTATCTCCCCTCACCTATCTTTTCTCTCCCAACTGCTTGCAACCTTTCTCCTCTTTTCCTTTGATTACAACACACTCTCTTTCTTTTTCTACACATTAAGTTCCTCATCTTCTCAGTATCTCTGCCACTCCCCCATGCGTCTCCATTGCCTTGCTTACTTCCTACATCATTCAGTAAAACCCTGTTAAGCCAAAATCTTTGAACGAGCATCATAGGAAGTCAATGGAGAAGATACCTATCGGTAGGTAGTTTGTCACTGGTGACAATTTCATGTTTAACCCAATTAGATGCGCATTCCACTTCTTATTTCCGGTCTCTGATATGAGACATCTATCGCTGAGCCTCCGGGGATGTTGCCCTCTTCTCCATCAAGGAGGGATGTCTCTGGCACATGGATTATGGAGCCATTCGAAACGGCTAATGGGCCTTGCAGCTGTGCAAGGCTTTTGGTGTTCTTCCCAAGACAGTGGAGAGCCCCCAGCTAGCTCATCTTTTCTTGTCTCCTCCTCTCTCTAGCTATTACCTTACTTTTCCTTTTAGACCAAGCAGCAGCATTCTTTCTTCTTGGTATCCTGGATCTATTCCTACTCACCATGTCAGTAGGTGAGGTCCACGTACACAAAATGTCTGAGTGGAGATGGCCGCCCCAGCTTGGTCAGACCACATGTGGCTCATTGTCCTACACACAAAAGTCCCCTCGTGGCTGGCAGGGGGAACTGCAGCTTTACTGCATCTTGCAGGTTGGAAAAGGAATGATAGAACCATCCTATATAATAAAACCCTAATATGCAAATCGACTGCACAGTGGAATGACCAGTCACTATGATGCACACTCACCACCAGGGGGCAGATGCTCAATGCAGGAGCTGACCCCTGGTGGTCAGTGCACTCCCACAGGGGGAGCTCCGCTCAGCCAGAAGCTGGGCTCCTGGCTGCCGAGCACAGCAGTGGTGGCGGGAGCTTCTTCCACCTCCAAGGCAGTGCTAAGGAGCAGTGAGCCCAGCTTCTGGCTTAGCGGCGCGGGGAGCAGGCCTAAGCTGGCAGGTGGACATCCCCCAAGGAGTCCCGGACTGCGAGAGGGCGCAGGCCGGACTGAGGGATCCCCCAACCCTGTGCACAGATGTTGTGCATTGGGCCTCTAGTCTTTTATAACCTTCTCTGAACTTATCTGGTATTTCAAAGAATGTAATTTTTGCCTGGCAGAACAAATGCATGAATGTAAAAGAGGAGACCTTACTTTGACTTCTCTATCACTGAGGCCACTCTGTCCCAGGTTTGCATGGCAAGTATTTTCCATTTGAACCCAATCCTAGATTCTTACTATCAAAGAAAATTTATATTTAAAGAAGTCAGTGATCTTTTATTAATCGTGTAGACAGGCTTGGACAGCCGTTGCCTCCCTAATCCCTCTTAGACTCCTTATTTCATCTTTGAGGAGCACTCTTCCAGAGAGTGTTCTGCTGTTTGATGTCTGACACATCGCTGCTAACAGAGGCATCAGAAAAATGTAAGAGCTTTTCTTGTGCTGCCCCTCCCCCTTTGGGTTCTTAATCCTCCAACTACTCTCTTTTCTATCTTAGGCACTAAATTTAGCTTTCACATCTTTCCATTTTTCCTTTTGGTTTACTGTTATCATTTTTTTTCCCCAGTGCAAAACCATTTTTATTATCCACAAACCTCCTCCACTTAAAACAAAATTCAGCATTCTTATCAGGCAACCAGATACTATGTGTGTCTGTTGTGACACAATGCATCCTCTATGATGTCTTCAAGCCAGAAATGTTTAACTTGAATCCTTTAAGCCTTTAGCTGCTGGTAAACATTTCTAAGTTAGTGTCGTAAAACACAGTGGGTGGGGTCAGGTGCTGGATGAGAAGAGACGGAAGGGACAGAACAACCAGATGCAACGTGTTATCCTGGATTGGAACTGGCCTGAACCACTCACCTCTTAAGGACATTTTAGCACAACTGGGCAAACTTAAAACTAGATTAGGAATTAGATAAAGTAAAAATTTGCTGTTATGGAAAGGCAGAGATTGGTAAATAAAAAAGTAGATTACAATATAGCATGTGTAATGTTATCTGATGTTGAATTAAAAATACACAAGTATTTTAATACACATATGTGCATATATATATATATGCACATACAGATGATATTCATAAAAATATCTGTAAGCATATACATGCCTTGCGTTTTATTTTTATTATGGATCTATGTTTTCTAACTTTCTATAAGACATTCTTTTGCAATAATTATATGAATCAATTGGTTCATTAATTATGAAAGTAAGAAATTTTATTAGTAATGATGTAGTAATATGCACTGCTTTTGGTAAGACATCAAAGACTTGTGAGGACTTGACTAAACATGGTAATTCAGTTATCTTCATTATTGTGATTTTTAAGCATCCGGGGATGATAATTCTTCTGGAACTTGGTCTTCATTATTCCTACCGTTGGCCCCTTAATTAATTTTTTTGAATATTCACACCACTGATCAAAGAGGAGTAAAAAAAATTTAACAAATGGTAAAAAATAACCCGAATCCTGATGTCTGAAACTTTATTGTCATTCACACATCTCTCCTTTTGTTAAAACAAAGTACTGCAGCTTTTTTCTCCACACCTCTACTGATGGACACTTGGCTGCTTTCAAATCTTGGCTATTGTAAATAATGCTGCAGTGAACATAGGGGTGCATATGTTCTTTTGAATTAGTGTTTTCAGTTTCTTCGGCTATATTTCCAGAAGTGGAATCACATGATCATAAGGCAGTTCCATTTTTTAATTTTTTAAGGCAGCTCCATAGTGTTTTCCACAGTGGCTTCACCAATCTGCATTCCCACCAACAGTGCAGGAGGGTTCTCTTTCCTCCACATCCACACCAGCACTTGCCGTTTTGTTGATTTATCCTTGGTAGCCATCCTGACAGGTGTGAGGTGATAGCTTATTGTGGTTTTAATGTGCTTGTCTCTGATGACTAGTGACGTTGAGCATCTTTTCATATGTCTATTGGCCTTCTGTATGTCCCTTTTGGAGAAGTGTCTATTCAGGTCCTTTGCCCATTTTTAACTGGGTTGTTTATTTTACTTTATTTTTTCTGTTGAGTTTTGTGAGTTCTTTATAAATTTTGGAAACTTGGTTGTGAAAAGAAGGAAATATTGCATTTTGCAACAGCCTGGATGGACCTGGAGAATATTATGCTAAGTGAAATAAGCCAATCACAGGAAGACAAATACCCTATGATTTCACGTATATGAGGAATCTAATGAACAGAATAAACTAATGAAATAGAAACAGACTCATAGATACAGAGAACAAATTGACAGCTGTTAGAGGGGAGGGGTTTTGGGGATGGGTGGAAAAGGTGAAGGGATTAAGCAAAACAAAAACAAAAAAAAAAACACCAAACCAACTCATAGACAAAGACAACAGTATGGTGATTACCAAAGGGAAAGAGGGGTGGGGAAGGTAATGAACAGAGTCTAATGAACAGAATAAACTAATGAATGGGTGGTGAATACACAAAACAATATACAGATGATGTAATATAGCAGTATACACTTGAAGCCTATTAATTTTATTAACCAATGTCACCTCAATAAATTCAATAAAAATTAATATATATACATACATATATATATATACCTATATATATATATATATATATATATATATAGATATATAGAGAGAGAGAGATAGAGAGATGAGAGAGAGAGAGAGAGAGAGGGAGAGGGATAGGGAGAGGGAGGGAGGGAGAGAGAGAGAGCAAAAAGCCCTAAAAAAGCTGTCTGGTTACCTGAGAAAAAAAAAGCCCAGAAAGTGATGACTTTTAAATGACAGAAGGCTGAACTCTTTTTAAAAATATATTTGTATTGATTTCAGAGAGGAAGGGGGAGGGAGAGAGAAATAGAAACATCAATGATGAGAGAGAATCATTGATTGGCTGCCTCCTGCACACCCTCCATCCCCACTGAGAATTGAGCCTACAACTTGGACACGTGCCCCGACCAGGAATCAAACCATGACCTCCTGGTTCATAGGTTAATGCTCAACCACTGAGCCATGCCAGCTGGGCTGAACTCTTGATTTTCAAACTTAGGCTATGCATTCTTTAGGTTTAAAGGAATAAAGAACTAGGTAGATACCATAGTCTCAGCTCTAACTGTTGAGTTACAATCAATAATGATCTCATCTGTCTCATTCAGTGGACTTTTTTTGTTTTACATACAGAATCATACACATTTCTCTGTTAAACTGTGCCACATTTATCTCATCATGTTAAACAAAAGGATTATCATTATGATCTAAAAGCCATGAAGGCCATTGCTTGCTTCACATTTGTTCTAAATTCTAGGAATGGCAAGGAGTTAAGGCACATGGCAATCAATGGTTATGTTTAAAAATAGTTACTAATTGTAATAGGCTTTTATTCAGAAAAGAAGAATGTAAAGACAGCCACTCACCAAATGAAAATTATTATCTTAGTTTCCATGAAGTATTTTTTTCCTCAAAAAAAAAAAAATACTTACAGTTGGGTTATGGGCTTCCTAAGCCTTGGTAGGTTCCACTTCTTTGAGTCACTTTGCTGTTTCTAATATCTCTTACTAATCACAGTCACAGAAATGACAGGTCCAAACTGGACAGCTGTTTCTTGAAAATAAAATGTCTGATGGCAAAAACTATTGCCCTTGCCAATGAAAAAGCAAAGGCATCTGTATTTCTCAACTAAAAGGGGCTGTTTTTCAGATCCTTTGTAGTTTTAGGCCACATTTAGATGAATCTGTTTTGCTAAAATACTGAATTTTCCAGTGAAATTGGTTATGTATTAGTCTTTTGTCAGGCATAAATAACAGAATCACGACATGCTTAAAGTTCCAAGATGCTTAGGGTAACAATAATGTAGTCTGTTTCATTTTCCTTAAATTCCGAGGGAAACAAGATACTACAGTCTGATTGTTTGGAACAGCTTTGAAGCCAAAAAAGAACCTTCATTACTACTCATTTGTTTCCATAGTGAAGGCTGACTTGTTTCAGGAGATGTGGTAGGGCAAAGAAACGCAATTGGAGTGACCAAATACCACTGTAGAGAACATACGCAGGAGCCATCAAGGACCACATATGTAAAGAGAAACGAGATTTCAGTTTTATAAAAGAGAAAAGGTAGACTATTCTATCTTTAAATTAAGGGTAAGAAACATATGAATCCAAAACTACTATAAATCATCATCATCTTCATCGTTGTCATCATCATCACAATGGACTAGTTTTTCCATTCCAAGACTACCATCATCATCATCATCATCATCATCATCATCATCACAATCATCATCATCATCATCACAATGGACTGGTTTTTCCATTCCAAGACCATCATCAGCATCATCAGCATCGTCATCTTCATCATCACAATGGACTAGTTTTTCCATTCCAAGACAAAAAAAAAAAAAAAGAAAGCTGATAGGAAGAGAGAGACAAAAAGAAAACACAGGAGAAAAAAATTGAAGATAAAAGAAAAAAGTACCATCATGCAGGTCCCAAGAAACACTTTCATGGCATAATTGCCCCAAGATGTGGCTTTTTAACATTTTTGTTACTAAAGACTTGTAAAACTCCATGTGTTTTTTGTTACTATTGTTTTGATGACATCAATACTATTATCTTTTTATATTTAGCTCTTGTCAATGTAGTACTTGGAGGGCCTGATGTGAGCCATCAGAAATTCCTCATCCAGGTCTGTTTTTAGTACATTCCGCCTTACAAAATGTTTTCAAACAATGTGAAATCATACACAGGAGTTAGTGTAAAGGTGTTCAGGCTGTACAGAAAAGGCTTTTTTGTCCTTAAGTCTTCCAAACACATCAAGGAGGCTAAAAAAATTAAACAAAACCAAATAAACAATAATAGTGGTTTAGATATGATGGACTTCAATGTTATTCTAGCACAATACTTTCATTTTACAAAAATACTCCCAAAAATATTCCCCAAAATTGTAATTACTTATTCAAGCATCATAAATATAAGTGGTGATGTGGAACCCCAGTCACGGTTCCTCTTTCCATTTTCTTGCCTTTACATAGATAATAAAGTTATGGCACTCAGATAGCTTATAGAATTTCCCACTACATTCCACATTTTACCCAAAAGTGTACCCTGAATAACTGAGCCAGATGCCTAGTAGATGACAAAATTATGCTTGCTTTTTCTAAGACCTCTGCATTAAAGATACCAATGACATTTGGATTCAGTTTCTTTGAAATATCTAGTAATAACTGGAATTTCTCCGCATTCCAAAATAAAAAACTCAAATTTTTATTTGCATGAAAGCCTTTCAAACGGTAAAGAATTGGATAAGGAAAATGGGTGTGGCCCTTCCTTCTTCTCTACGCCTGTAACAGTAACTTACAAATGGGTCACCATGAGGACAAATGAGGAATGACTGTCAAATGGCTGACTCACAGGTCATCCCTGGCTTCGTGCATATACCGCAGCAAACACATTCTGTTTTTCTTTTCAAAAAACAGAAGCTAGGATTTATTTATGGAAAGAGAAAGTATTTTCATTTTCAGAACTATCAGGACATGGAAAACTAAAACCCTAAATTTCTCATTGCGCGCAGCCCCAAAAGTTTGAGGGGCAACACTTCTGTCTAGCTCTCAACAAACAAGTATCCAAGAGCTGGTAGTGAAGGGACATTTCTACTGCACCTTTGTATGGTTTATTTAAATCTTCACTAGAGATTATCCTAATGAGCAAAAGGGAATTTAGAGTTAGAAAGTATAAAGTTTAGCTCCATCAACTTAGACCAACTAAATAATCATTCAGTTGTCCAAGTGATAATCTGGTTTGACTTTGTAGATTTTTGACACACATGAACTAAAACGACACTTCTTTTTTTGCGGGGCACATGATTTTGATAAACCCATCTAGGTAAGAATGTGGACTCATTAAAATGTAATTAAGTTCAATGGACACAGACACTAGGGGGGTGAGGGCATGTGCTGGGGAGTGGGAGTGGCTGGGGAGAGGTCAATGAAGGGAAAATATAATATTATAATAGCTATGTACGGGCCAGGGGGTTATTTGAAATATCAGGAGGACCACTCTGTAAAGTATATGATTGTCTAACCACTATGTTATACACCTGAAACTAATACAGAATAATATTGAATGTGAACTATAATTGAAAAAAAAGATATGTATATGTTTTTCATCACAATAAAAAATACAAAATAAAGTAATTAAGTTCATTTAAAATTATTTTCTTTTTTACACTCTTTATGTTATAAGATATCCATAGCATGTGAAAAATCGATCTGGATTTGCTTATTGTGTGAGTATTTAAACGTTTGGTGCACATATCCAAAATATAAGGTTTGATTAAATCCACTTTATATTGTATCAACTTACATATTCTGCCAAAACATATTGGGATGGTAAAAGCCAAAGATAAGATTAGTTTATGGGGAAAAACCTGAAACTTCATTTAAATCTAATAACACTAAAATAAAAAGACTAGTCTTCATATTTAAATTCTGCGTTTAATCTGGGATGAATAAAAGCCCATCAAGTCTAATATTATAGAGGCTCTCCGCAGAAATTCTATCAATTTATGCTGTTCTTGATATTTTTTCTCCATTCATTCATCTCTAGCATATATCCCACACAGTATTTTAAAGATCTATACTTGCCATGCTGAAACTATACAAGCTCACCTCTGATGGAGAGATATTAATTCTTAGAGGCAATAAACCCTAAACAAATAGTAAGAAAAATAATGTCCTAACCGCCTTACAATTTACAAGTCTGTCTGCAATGGAAATGATGCTTCATTTATTATGAAAAAAATGCTACTTCATTTCCTTCATGCCGTCCCCTTCCTAATTTTAAATTTTATTCTTACCTCTTCTCACTTTCCAACTGTACTTCTTGGGCCTGACAGTTAAAAACATAGAGCCCTTGTTGAGTCAACTATTAAGATAATCCCTTATTTACACAAAGATCAGAAAAGCTTTGAAATAACTGATTTTAGGGATTCTGTTGAGTTTTAGCTAAGAGCTGGCACTCCTCATTTGGAGCTTAGATGGGATTAAGCTCATTCAAATGGCAAACAAAACAATGGTCTTATTCTCCCACTTTCTAGCAGTTCATTTAATGAACACTTAATGATTTCCCCGTCTGTGTCCAACACCATTGGAAGACCCAGATGGTCATCTCCACCAGCTCCTCCCCATCATCCACGCCCTAAAATGTGGCTGATTTCTTGCAGAGTTCTGTTTTGTTCCTCTTTTTCTCACCTGCTGTGGATTTCTCAGCCTGTGTACTAGATTTAATAATACCATTCTTCTCTCTCAGTATATGTAATTGATGGACCTGTAATTTAAAAAGGTGGGATCAATAGTTAACATAAAGAGGTTACTAACTGAAACAATGTTATGTATGCTTCTCCATATATATCCATTATATTCACTGAGTGGCCAGATTATTATGATCTCTGAACACATAATAATCTGGCCACTCAGTGTATATATATATATTAGAGGCACGGTGCATGAATTCATGCATGGGTGGGGTCCGGCCAGCTTGGCCAGGGGGAGGGGACATGGACAGTTGGCCAGCCTGCCTGCTGGTCGAACTCCTGGTCGAGGGGACAATTTGCATATCAGCCTTTTATTATATAGGATATACACTGAGTGGCCAGATTATTATGCGTTCAGAGATCATCATAATCTGGCCACTCAGTGTATATCTGTCTGTCCATTATATGTAATTTCGGGTCCCAGCTGTGTAGCTGAAGGAAGCGAATTTTCTGCAGCAGGCAGCTTTTCTCATCCCCGTGGCACACAACATTTAGGCCATCATCTCTAGCAAGGGGTAGTGGGACTATTTCCTCAAGCCACGGTTGTAATGGAGTTTAATTTTCTTCTGGAGACAGAGTAGTATAGAAGGAGACAGATTCTCTTAGACAGAAAATGTCTCAGCAGCTTCTCAATTGTAGCTCAACTACTGTCCAGAAACATCAGCAACCTGTTTATTTAAGGAAGTCACGGCAAGGGCTCCCATTTGTAACAATATCTTCCCATTGTGTAACCCTTTCTCCTGTGCTGTTAGATTACAACAACAAAACAAAACAAAACAAAACAAAACAGAACAGAGAGAGAGAGAGAGAGAGAGAGAGAGAGAGAGAGAGAGAGAGAGAGATACCTCAAGAGAAACTAATATTTCTAGATAAGATTAGAACTCAGACTCAGTCTCTGAAAAGAAAATGGCTCCTTAGGTCAGAGAGGAGGAAACTGGCCTGATTTTTAAGGTTCCTGGCCCACAGGGAAGGACATGCTGCCCTGAGGGGCTCAGGTCAGCGCCAGTGGTCCCCTCAGGCACCTTCCAGTCCGGGACTCCGAGGCTGCAGGTGGAAGCCTGTGGCTGACAGTGAGACTCAGACGTGGTGGCCCAAATTCCATGAGTCCATTCTCTCTGGCAGGTGGTTGAGGTATTGAAAGGGCTGGGCCTTGACAGCAGGAGAACTCGGGCCAAAACCTGAAGGAGCCTCAGCATGGAAAAGCTGACACTTGGCCTGGAAATCAAATTCCAGGCACATGTGGCAATGCGCTTGCTGTTTTATAAGAATGCTCAGGAAAAAGTCTCAAAAGCTGCCAGGCCCAGGTCAGAGGCACCCTGACTCGGCTGAGCCAAGGGTCACAGGCAGGAGTGCTGAGTTTTCACCCCTCCATGCTCAGTGTCCTCCTCTGGCAGAAGTGACCCCGCCCTAGGCCCTCTGCTGCCCACCCCCGAGTCTCTTTAGTTGCAGGCATTCATTTTGTGTCATGGATCCCCTTTTTGTAGCTGCTGAAGTCCAGGGACTCCTTCTCCAAATAATTTTTATAAATACAACAAATTAAAAAAAAATGACTATGAAGAAAACCAACTGTATGAAAATTGAGTTATTAAAAGATTTTTAAATTTATGAGATAGAAACATTTAGAATACGTATGGGATAGAAACGTGTGCACACTTTTTAATTAATTTACTAAGAACTAGCTTTAATTAATCTCATAAAATTACCGATATAATTTGAAAGTAGTGATAAGTGGGAAAAAAACATTTCAAGATTTGTGGTAATTAAAAAGGAATAGGAAAGAGACCTTCCAAGAGGGCTGCAGAGTTGCCAACTGGATTTACAGCTAAATTATAGAGCAATCAACCTGAATAGCCAACTGAAGGCTAGCTGAATTGAAATGTTAGAACCAAGGATTTACAGGAAAAGCCACACAGAGACTTATAAAAAGGGTGGAAACGTGGGAAGGGCAGGCCCTCACCCTCACATGCAGTGGCAGAAAAGCCAAAGGGTGCAAAAGTCCCTCCCCCCAGGAGCATGGGGTCTCAACCCCTTGCAGGAATCCCCAACCCAGAGCAACAGAGATGGGAAGAGGAGCCCTTAGAGCATCAAGTGGTGAAAACCAGTGGGATTCAGCGTTCCTGGTAGAGAAGGGAGTCTGCTAGGGACACAGACACCCTTCCCAGGGTTGAGCACCCCTATTATTGGAGCACCAGCCTGGGGAGTGCAATGCCTGCTCCTCCATTTCTGACTCTGCAGAGGGGTGTGCTGGCTACACCCAGTGGGGACCTTTGGAGGGCTCTTTTTCTGGAGAAGCTCTTGGCAGAGACTCAGATAACGATTGAGCTGTGTAGTTTTGGAAAGCATTGAGACAGCATTGAGGGTCCTGGAGAGCATTAGGGAAGCCAGTCAGAGAAAGACAAGTATCACATGATCTCACTCATATGTGGATTCTAATGAACTAGTGAGCAAAATAGATCCAGAGACACGAAAGCATAGAACAGGCTGACATATCTCATAGGGAAGTTGGGGGTGGGTGGGGAGAGATTAACCAGAGAATTTATATGCATATACCCGTATGCATAGCCCATGGACACAGACAATAGTGTGGTGAAGGCCTGGGGAGAGGGAAGGTAGGAGGTGAAGGTGGTCAAGTGGAAAGAAAGGGGGCATTTGTAATGCTTTCAACAATAAATATACAATAAAAAAAAATAAGTAAAATTAAAAAAATAAAGCAGATGGCCTAAATAGAAATAAAAACAACAACAAAAATCCGTAGCAAGATGGTAGACACAAGCTCTAGTATAACAGTAATTACATTAAATATAAATACGGTAAGCAAAATAATAAGCTTGTCAAACTGATTAAAAACAAAACTTTACAACATGCTGTTAACAAAAACATGCACTTTAAATGTGAAGACAGAACATTTAAGAGTAAAAAAGATGGGGATAGATACATTATGCAAGAATTAACCAAATGAAGTTGTGAGTAGCTTATACTTGTGTCAGAAAATAAGGAAGTAGAGGAAAGAAGCAATTATTGAAGATAAAATAGAGACATTTTATAAAATAGAGACATCTTATAATGATAAGGGAATCAATATGAAGTGAAATAGTCACACGTTTAAATCTGTGGTATACCCAATTACATGGATTCGAAATATATAAAGCAATAAGTGACAGAAATGAAACGATCCATGGACAAGTCCACAATCATGAGGGACTGTGATGGATGCAGGTATATATTATGAGCTCTGAAGCAGGGAGGGGATCAATTTTTCATCAGTCTCCAGATAGAAATACTTTTGTTTTTGCAGGCCATATGGTTTCTGTCATAAGGATTCAATTCTGCTGTTATAGTGTAAACACAGCCATTGAGCTCTTTCCTACCTAACGCCGGTGGGTCTTGATCAGGCATCTAGAAGGGTTCTGAAATCTGGAGAAGGGGCTGTATGTAAATTAATAAAGAGTCCAGAGACGAAACATAATTTTGAAAGGCATATGGAGGGGCAGAGGAGCTTGGCTGAAGAAACCAAGTTCTCCTCATCTCAGGACCCCTTGCTTTTTATTAACACAAATTGTCCTAAGGCAAGGTAGAGATATATACATCAAAGGGTAGGGTTTTGTGTCAGATTGGAAGAGTTACCTCCGGCTGTTCAGGTGTTTGGCCAGGAGGTGACAATAACATGTAGATTAAGATGCCCTGAGCTGTCTGGCAGCAAATAATCATCTTTTTCAGGTTTGGGGAAATGCCTTTAGCCATTCCCAACAGTCAATAACATATGTGACTCAGCCCTTGTTGAGTCCCCAAGTTCCATCAACCTTTTGATGAAACTCTTACAATTATGACATGCTGGAACTGGCTTCCGGCACCTACCTTGCAAGATGGTGGGTGAAAACACGGAGAAGCTGGATCCTAAGGAGGACAAACCTGAAGCCAAGATGGCTGATGCTAGGGGCAAAGTTAAGAAGGGTGATCTCAAGGCCAAGATACCTAAGAAGGGGAAGCCCCAATGCAGCTGAAACCCCAAACTATGCAGAGGAATTGGCAGATATTCCTGGTCAGCTATGTATTCCCAAAAGCCATGTACAAGAGGAAGTACTCAGCAGCTAAATCCACGATTGAAAAGAAAAAGGGGAAAGTTCTTGCTCCTGTTACAAAACCAGTTGGTGGCGACAAGAATGGTGGCACCCAAGTGGTTAACCTTTGCAAAATGCCTAGATGTTATCCCCCTGAACACGTGCTTGGAAAGCTGTTGGGCCAGGGCAAGAAACCCTTCAGTGAGCGTGTGAGAAAACTGCGGCCAGCTTCACTCCCAGGACCATTCTGATCATCCCCACCAGGGACACAGAGGCAAGAGGGCAGTGTTCCTGAAGCAGCTGAGCAGTGGCTTGCTACTTGGGACTGGACCTCTGTCCTTTTATAGAGTTCCTTTGTGTAGGACACACCAGAAATGTGTCATCACCACCTCCACCAAAATGGATATCAGTGCTTTGAAAATCACTGATCCCCAAACATCTCATTGATGCTTATTTCAAGAAGAAGCAGCTGCATAAGCCCAGGAGGGTGAGATCTTTGAGAAAGAAAATCAAGATTATAGAGCAGCTCAAGGTTCATCAGAAAGCTGTGGACTCTCAAATTCTGCCCAAAATCAAAGCTGTTCCTCAACTTCAGGGCTACCTCAGCTCTGTGTTTGCTCTAACAAACGGGCTTTATCCTCACACAGTGGTGTTCTAAATTTCTTACAAAGAACCTGACTAAATAATGGATCTGTTTCAAAGAAAGGGAGAAAAAAAGAAAGAAAGAGAAGAAAGAAAGAAAGGAAGGAAGGAAGGAAGGAAGGAAGGAAGGAAGGAAGGAAGGAAGGAAGAAATGCAGCCATTGACATAAGTAAGTGGGTGTGGCTTATGCCAATAAAACTTTATTTATAAAAACAGGCAGTGGCATTGATTCGGGCTCTGTCCTCTGTCCTAAAACAACCACTTAAATCTACTAAAAAAATACACACAAAAATATTAATAAGCCAGTAGGAGAAATATAATGGAATCATGAAGAACCCTCAATTGATTCAAAAGAAGGCATAAAAAGAAGAATGAAACACATGTGACCCAAAACAAAATGAAATAAAACAAAACACAAATAGCTTCTCAGTAATGAAAGTGATATTTGTGATATTTTGACCTCCCTTTTCATGTCTCTATGTCTATCTCTCAATTATTTCTGACATTTAGTAGGGAAAAGGGAAGTATTATTTGTTGACTTCCTAAAGCACCCAAACTTGTCAACCTCTAATTTGAACTATGCCCTGTATTTTTACACACACACACACACACACACACACACACACACAAACCACACAAACACATCCTACTCACTGAAGCCTCTGCATGTACACAAAGTTTACAGAACATTTGGGGAAATGAAGAGAACTCAAGAACTCCAAATTGCTCATTTGTAAAAGTTCACTTGAATGATTCTCCTTCCAGCTATAATGTACTAGGCCTTGTACACTACATACCTCCTTGAAGAAACAGAAATATTAAATAAATTATAATACTTTTATATTTGAGAGACTGGCAAACTATAATCTGCAGGCCAAATCTGGCCATGCCTATATTTTTGGTAGTGTTTAGTGCTTTAATAGCATAATTAAATAGTTGTGACAAAGATGATAGGCCAACAGTATTTATCTGGTCTTGACAGCACAGTTTGCTGACTCCTGATATTTTTAAAGGTGCCAGAGTACTTCTGAAGCATCGAAGATGAAAGGGAGTAAAATTGAGGAGGAAAAGGAAATATTCAGAGAAAAGCTGAGAAAGCACATCTGTATTTGGGGCATTGTTGATTCTTGGTGAAGACTAAAGTCTGAGAACCTAGGTTTGGCTTGCACAGAAGGCCATGGTTGGGGGACTAAGAAAGCTGAAAGGAAGGAAGAAAGAGAGAGAGAGAAAGGAAGGAAGAGGCAGCCAATCAATGATTCTCTCTCATCATTGATGTTTCTATCTCTCTATCTTTCTCCGTTCTTCTCTGAAATTAATAAAAAATATTCAAAACATAAATAAATTTTAAAAATAAGTGTTAAAAAAAATGACACAGACAATAGTATGGTAATTGCTGGAGTGAAAGAGGTTGGGGTAGGGGGTAGAGGAGGGTTAAGAGGAGATAAATGGTGATGGAAGGAGACTTGACTTGGAGTTGTGAACACACAATACAATATACAGATAATATATTATAGAATTGTATACTTGAAATCTATGTAATTTTATTAACCAATGTCACCCCAATAAATTCAATTGAATTTTTTAAAAAGGGGGAAAAAAAGAAATTCAACAGGGATTTTGGTGGTCATGTGGGTCAGAAGCAACACAATTGGAGAGCTGAGGGGACTTTTCCATGAATTCCAAAGCTGCAAGGCTAATGACTAAGTTAAACCTTGGCAAAGCAGTTTCCCAGAGCATGGGAGACAAGGGCCAACTGAGGGAGAGACCCTGCTAAACAGCTGGTGAAATTCTGAAGCCCTAGATTAATTAATAGTTTATTGGACTTGATGATCCTGATCCACAGCTCTGTGCTAGGGAGACTCACTCCCCAGGGACACCAAGAGTCCCAGAGAGACCAAGAGTTGAGGGTTATTGCTCGGGGACAGAGAAACAAGATCTCCAACTATCAGTACCTCCCTTGATGGAGTAAATGACCAGAAGGGGACAAAACGGAAGTAGGTATTGATAATGTTTCTATTTCATGGTCCGGGCATGTTCATTTTCTAAAACTTCATTGTCTTGCACTTTAGTGTATGTATATTATATTTCAATTAAAATTTTCAAAAAACTAAGTCCTTTCGTTAATCATCTCCCGCTCTTCCTCAAACCATAAATTTTATTAGTTTCCAAGGTAAAACAGTTTATTCTTTTGCTTACTTGACTCCCAATAACCCATACCTTCAAGGTCTCACTTTGTATCTCAAGCTACTTACTAGTTTAATTTTCTAAATAAAGTTTCTTCCTTAAAATTAATTCTAACTTTAATTATGACGTGGTTTATTTTCACCTCTCTTCAGAAGTAATGGCCACATTGCATTTTGTACAGGTCAGATTAGCAGAGTATCACGTTTAAAGGAGGATACAGACAGATTGGAACGTGTCCAGAGAGGGCAAGTGAAATAATAAATATATGGGAATTAGGTTGAAGGGACTGGGGATTTTCAAACTGAAAAATAACAGACTGGAGTCAGAACAGGGCAATCCCTGCTTTCAAATCTATAACATGTTTTGTGGTAGAAGGATCTGTTTTATTTGAGGATTTTGAAGGCAGAACAGGGACAAAGGGTGAACCCTTATGAAAAGTGAGTTTCCTTTGAACGCTCAACTATCTATTGAGTGGTGTGTTCTTCACTCCACAAACATTTGTTGAATGATAAATATGTTACAGGCTCTGCAGCCAAGGAATGCTTAGTCTAATGCTGAAGACAGGTGTATACAAGTATAAGACTAGGTAGAAATCCAAATCATGGCATCACAAGGTGATGTTGGAGCTCAGAGGAAAGAGGGATGGGTGAGGAGTAGGAAGTAGGAGATAAATTGCAAAGCAGGACTCAGTCTTCTGACTCATGGCTCTCCATCTCATTGTCGTCATGGAAATGAGCAACATCACCATCCACTCAGTTACTCAAGCTCATAGCCTGAGAGCACACAACAACCTGACCCTCTCCCTCATCTGCAAACCAAAACCCAGTCAGCCTCTCAATTCTATCAGTCTTGGCACAAAACATTTCTCAAAGAGATCTCTTCATTCTTGTTACTACAACTGAGTTTCGACTCTCAGATCCCTTGCCTGAATGATTTGGTAACATCTAACTGCTCTCCTGCCACCAGGCCTGGGCCCCTCAAGTCTGACATCACATGGGCCTTAAGGTTACTTTCCTGAAATAAAAATTGGGTCATGCAAATGTTCTGAGAAAAGTCCTTCATAGGCTCATGGCATGTAGAAAAGACTTCCCCCCCTGTGGCATGGGGTTTGAGGCCCTTTCCTCTTTGGCTCCTGCCCACCCATCCAGCTCATCTCAGACCAGCTTCCCTTTTATACATGCCCTATATTCCAGTGGTCACTGACTAATTTTAGTGACCCTGTCACTCCACATTGCGGCACACCTCGACATTTGCGTTCACCATGCTCCTTTTATTTGAAAGTCTCTCCCTCAGCTCATCCCCCTGGAAATGCTACTCATCCTCCATGCATCAGCTTTAACATCAATTCTATGAAGTCTTCCCTGACTCCAACACTTGAAAGATAGATAACTTCTTCATTTGTGCATTTACTTTCTTTCTGCAGATCTCTGAGATTATCTGGTTTTCTCTCTCTTCTTGACAGGCTGTGAGCCCCTGAGGAGTCTGAACAAGGTTAGACAACATAGTGGACTCTAAAGTCAGGCTGCCTGGATTTAAATTCTGGCTCCATTTATGATTAGCTGCCTATCTTTGGTGTCTTTGCCTGTTTGAGCTTCAGTTTCTTCATTAGCAAAGTGGAGATGATGGTACCTACCTCATAGGGTTGTTATAAGAATCAAATGAGTTATTTCCTGGAGAGTGCTTAGAGCAGAGCCTGGGACATAGTAATTCCTTAGCAAATGAGATCTGTTATTACTTACTAGAGGCCCAGTGCATGAAAATTCATGCACTGGAGGGGGGGTCCTTCAGCCCAGCCTGCCCCCTCTCACAGTACGGGAGCCCTCAGGAGCAGGAGGCGACCCGGCGATCAGGGGAAGGCGATACCCCATCACACCTCTGCTGCTGCCACTGCTGGCAGCG
Organism: Eptesicus fuscus; assembly: GCF_027574615.1. NCBI lineage: Eukaryota > Metazoa > Chordata > Mammalia > Chiroptera > Vespertilionidae > Eptesicus > Eptesicus fuscus. Next base: position 9,720,461 of record NC_072491.1, read on the forward strand.
CAAGCCTCGGCCGGCCCTGGTTACCTGATTCTCGGGCGGCCCTGGGCGGCTGGGCAGTCACCATCCGAGGCTTGCCTGTGCCTCGGGCCACCTCTGGGTGGCTGGGGGGCTGAGGGGACTGGGGGACTCTGGAGGCAGGCGCATGGAGCGGCTGGGCCCACCTGGGGGCAGGCCCGGGCCTTGCTGCACGCCTGCCACCCTGGTGGGGCTGAGGGGACTGGGTACTGCCATCTTTGAGGGTGGGACAGTCAATTAGCATATTCCCTCCTTATTGGCTGTGGGTGCCACCATCTTTGCGATGGCGTGAGGGTCAATTAGTATATTTACTCTTTATTAGATAGGATTGTTACTACTGTAATCTTTGCATGGGAGATGCATAACTCATTAGATGTTATATAGTAGATCTTCCATAAATATTGAATGTATTTTTCCAACCATTCACATTGCAAAAAAACTTAACACTGAACACACACACACACACACACACACACACACACACAGTGCTCTGAGAACTAGAATCTGAGAAATTTACTATTACATCTAGTGGTCTATTTCAGGTCCTCAAAAGGGACATTTTCCCTCACAGTCTAGTCTCTTTGTTCTGCAATCTTCTTCTTGTCCTGCACAGGGAATTCTTTGAAGAAATTTAGTGCTTTAAACTAAAGAGCTGTGGAGCTCCCTCAGGGACATTCATCTATAAAATAATAGCTGTAGGAGGAAACTTGGAGATGACAGCCATTTGACTGCTCTGTTTAGGAGTGAGTTTTCCTATAATTTATGCTAAATCATTTCTAGGCTCTGATATGAAGCATAAAAACTGTCATTCAAGCAAAACCATGAGCTTCCACAACATTAGAATTTGATACGAAAGGTCACGTAATGCAGTCTTCATAATGGCACCATTCCTTGCTGGCTGTTGTCACCTTGCCATACAAAGGCCTTCTAAGACTACTTAACCAGTAAACGGTGTTTTCTTGTTTTAAATCTTGGATTCTGAAAAATTTTATTTGAGGTACAGAGTGCTTCTTTCTTTATATTTCTAAGGAAGCTTTCATAGCATGATGGCCAAATTATTTGAAAGATGTTTTCCTGTGGTGATGTCATTTTGAAGGGAAAACATACTTGGGATATGAAGTATTCCCATCAGAAACCTCTGAGATCTTACATCTGTACTCTTAAGCCCAAGAGGTTATCAAATGATAGTAGATGATTGTCAAAGGGATGACTTCTAATGGGGTGTTGGCAGGCAGGCTGGCCAACAGTCACAGGTCACTGCACAAATATTTATGGAGGAAGTGAAGGCTTCATTTTTGCTTTCACTATCGGACAGCTTTCCCAAACGTACGAAGAAAGACGAATACTCAGGATTATGATACCCCGTGCATGAGAAACATACCCCGTGCATTATGATACCCCGTGCATGAGAAACCAATAGCCCTGTTGGAGGATTCTTACATGGTGTCCAATGCCAGCCTATAATGATACAGTGGGCTGCCTGAAGGATTTCCTCAGTGAAAGGGAACATATGCCAGATGAATAAGGAAAGCCAGACCAATGAGTTCAAAGAAAAAAAAAAAGCATCATCTGCCCAAATAGAACATGAAGAAACTTTTTAGAAAGTGTAGACATTAATTACAGTCTGTGTGAAAATATGTATTGATTGATGATTCTAAGATGGTTAACAATACAGAGAAACATTTGTATTCCCTCCAGGCCAAAGGCATATTGTGGCAAGTCTTCTGATCAGCTGTGTATTCACGGAGCAAGATGTACATGATCGTAAGTACAATTATCTGACAAGAATGAAAAAGAAAAAAGTGGATATTTTGTGTGTAGGTGGCCCTTTATTTAGCTCATTGGGGAAGCAACATGGAGTCATGGCTAGGGTGTGGACGTTAAAGCAAGAAAGACTCAACTCACCTTTTCTGCTCCTTGTTAATTTGCCTGAATTCCTTAACTTTTCTAAGCCTCATTTTCCTCTTCTGTAAACTGGGGACAGGTACATTCACAGTATCATTTTATGGTTTCACAACTTACCATTTTGAGTTTATTCTTGTGTATGGTATAAGTTGGTGGTCTAGTTCCTTCCTTCCTTCCTTCCTTCCTTCCTTCCTTCCTTCCTTCCTTCCTTCCTTCCTTCCTTCCTTCCTTTCTTTCTTCCTTTCTTTCTTTCATTTTTGAATGTACTTGTCCAATTTTCCCAACACTATTTAATGAAAAGACTGTCTTTATTCCATTGTATGCGCTTATCTTTTGTGGTCAAATATTAATTGACCGTAAAGGCATGATTTAATAAACATCCCATGCTTACTTAAGAAGTATATATCTTCTATTATTGGGTGGTATACAGAAACCAATAGCCCTGTTGGAAGATTCTTACATGGTGTAACTTTCTAATAGGCAAAGTTGTAACTTTCTAATAGGTAAAGTTGTGACTTTCTAATAGGTGAAGTTGTTTGATAGTATTTATGCAAATTTTGCATATTAGCACTAAATATTTTCTACTTTTTCTATCAATTGAGAAAAGAGTGTTAAAATTTGCAATGATGATCATGGATATTTTATTTGTATGTTTAGTTCTGTCAGTTTTTGCATTATGTATATCGAAGCTTTGATATTAGGTATATACCCATTTGGGATTGTTATGCTGTGAAGTGGATGCTTTTGTCATTATTATATGCTCCTATTTGTTAATAATTAATATGATAGGGTTTATTTCCACCTTCCTGGTATTACATTCTATTTATTTCACTTGTTCTTATTTCTTGCTTCTTTTTTTCTTATCTTTTTTTTTTTGAATTAATTAAATACACTTTAGTATTATTTAACCTTCTTAGCTTTTCAGGGGTAGCTCTGTGACTTTCTCTCTCTCTCCCTCTCTCTCTCTAGTAATTGTTCTAGCTATTAAAATATGAATCCTTAACTTGCCACTATCTACTTTAAGTTATTATTGAGCCACTTTATAATGTAAGAACCTTAAAACAATGTAATTTATTTAACACTTCTCTCCTCCTTTGTGCCATAGTTGTCCTATTACTCCCACAATGCACTGTTATTATTTTTTGCTTTAAACAATTGTCTTTCAAAAATACTAATAAAAAAAGAAAAAGTCTTTTATAATTACATATTTCTATTCTAGTGCTTTTTATTTCTTCCTGTAAATTTAAATTTCCTTCTGGTATCATTTCCTTCCACTTACAGCACTGGCAATGAATTTTCTTAACTTCTTTTTGTCTGAAACTGTTATTATTTCAATTTTTGAAAGAATTTTTTACTGGTTATAGCTTTCTAGATTGATAGTTTCTTTTTCCTTTCTATATTTTAAGGATTTTGTTTTCTGGCCTCTATGATTACTGATGAGAAGTCAAACATTATTCTTTTTTTATATATATAATTTTTTTTCTTTATTGATTAAGGTATTACATATGTGTCCTTACTCTCCCTCCCCCCATTGCCCTTCACCCCCCCCCCTTCCGCCTGGTGTCTATGTCCATTGGTTAGGCTTATATGCATGCATACAAGTCCTTTGGTTGATCTCTCCCCCTAACCCCCACCCTCCCCTACCTTCCTTCTGAGGTTTGATGGTCTGATCGATGCTTCTCTGTCTCTGGGTCTGTTTTTGTTCATCAGTTTATGTTGTTCATTATATTCCATAAATGAATGAGATCATGAGAAAGATATTTATCTTTCTCTGACTGGTTTATTTCATTTAGCATAATGCTCTCCAATTCCATCTATGCTGTTGCAAATGGTAAGAATTCCTTCTTTTTTAGCGCAGCATAGTATTCCATTGTGTAGGTGTACCACAGTTTTCTGATCCACTCATCTGCTGATGGGCACTTAGGCTGTTTCCAAATCTTAGCTATGGTAAATTGTGCTTCTGTGAACATAGGGGTGCATATATCCTTTCTGATTGGTGTTTCTAGTTTCTTGGGATATATTTCTAGAAGTGGGATCACTGGGTCAAATTGGAGTTCCACTTTTAGTTTTTTGAGGAAACACCATACTGTTCTCCACAGTGGCTGCACCAGTCTGCATTCCCACCAGCAGTGCACGAGGGTTCCTTTTTCTCCGCATCCTCGCCAGCACTTGTCGGTTGTTGATTTGTTGATGATAGCCATTCTGACAGGTGTGAGATGGTACCGCATTGTCGTTTTGATTTGCATCTCTCGGATGATTAGTGACTGTGAGCATGTTTTCATATGTCTCTTGGCCTTCCTTATGTCTTCTTTCGAAAAGTATTTAGGTCCGTTGCCCATTTTTTGATTGGGTTGTTTATCTTCCTTTTATTAAGTTGTATGAGTTCCCTGTAAATGTTGGAGATTAAATCTTTATCAGTGATAACATTGGCAATGCAGTGGGTTTTCTTGTTGTTTTCTTTTGCTGTACAAAAATAAGAAATAAAAGGCATCCACATTGGAAAAGAAGATGTAAAAATGTCATTATTCGCATATGACATGATAGTGTACATAGAAAACCCTAAAGACTCCCATCAAAAAATCATTAGACTTAATAAATGAATTCGGCAATGTAACAGGAT